>NW_007729225.1:240509-242642 GCF_000696425.1 Galeopterus variegatus | reverse complement strand
TTAATAATGATAAATGATATGTACTTACCTACCATTTAGAGATATATCCACAATATGTAACTTATTATTCATTTGGTCAGGAAATTAACAGAATGTTGCATACAGCCCAAAGCAAATGTCTAATATCTTATGCTACGTGTTTGGGATTTAGTCATGAAAAAGGCAGACATGCTCCCGCATTCCTGTGGCTTGCCATAAAGGTAAGACATTGGCCAAGGAATTTAAAACGTGGTAAGAGCTATGAAGGATTATGGGTGCTCTTCTATATCATACTCTATCCAATATAGTTACAAAAAGAAGGCATGTACTCTTTTAACCAGAAGAATTTTAAATTCAGCATTAGAAGACATTTTTTTCTGCATGAGACAAAGCATAGCACTCTGTCACTAAGGAACACTTGACCAGCACAATTCCTGGGAGTATTCAGGATGAAAATCAGTTTGGATTAATGCCTACCTTAGTAAGTCAAGGTGTTCACTCCCTGAAGACTGAGGTTAAATATAAAGACAAGTTTCTATCATAAAAATTGTTCCAAACCATGGCACTGTCTTTACCCATTTAGCTCTAATTAACAGTTCAGTGCCTGCCACATGGTACTTAGTAGATTATGTCTGTTTGTCTTTGTTTCTGTTTTTCATTAAATGAATAAAAGAAGCTATTTTGAGAATCTGCAACTTGTGAAAAATAGTATTGACATGATCAAAAAATTATGAGACTAGGAAAAGGAGATAAAGATAACATACTTACACAAATGAGCATATAAACATCACCAAATTTCCAAATCCTTGATGTAAGAAAGGTAAGGAATGACTAATATACGGGCATGTGATGTGACAGTATTGTTAAAGATTTGAATAGCTGGAAATGAATATATATGTGTATGTATACCTGTGTGTGCGTACACACACATATACAGGAACTCAAGGGTGGCTATGATCACTGTGACATAAACAACCTAAAACTATTTTTTAGTATACAGACACAAAATAATTCAAAAACAGACAAAAAAGAAAAAAGAAAAGATGTGCTTTCATGTATAACTAGATATCCCAATGCACACAGAAAAGTCAGTTATGCATACATTCATAATGAAAATACTGAAGCAGTTTTACCTCACTGATTTGCCCATTATACCACAATCAGTCAGCTAGTGCCTAGTCCATGTTATACACTGGAGAGCAGTACACATTAAAATAGCAAGGAGCACCCTCGACTCTTTCTTGGCTGCTGCTCTACTGCTAGATGAAACCTTTATCAAGTGTCAGCAAGGGAATCTGGCATTTATCAGGGTGGGTACTGTGCTCTGCTCTGCTGACAGGGTAGATTCAATACATGTCATCTCCACTGTGCTCAGGTGTTTTAATGGCTTGCTCTTTCTTCTCTACCATCAACCAGGCAATTTTGTCTTCCTTTCCTCTTCAGTCCCTTTCTCCCATCCCCCAATTGTTCTCCTTTCACACTTTGAGCTACCCTTTGCACAAGCTACCTAGGTATGTGACTTCGAAGAATGCAGTCACTCTCTGTTTCTACATACTCATTTGTAAAATGTAGGAATCCACTCAATTATCCCTGATGTCTTACCCAGTTCTTTAGTGCTCACATTGTGGGACTCTGCAGTCACTCTCTGTTTCTACATACTCATTTGTAAAATGTGGGAATCCACTCAATTATCCCTGATGTCTTACCCAGTTCTTTAGTGCTCACATTGTGGGACTCCTGCCCCTCCTCTCAGCCTGTAGGAGTAGCTTGCATTCTTCCTGAAAAGCAAGGCCTGAGACAAGGGCTTTTGTGGAGGCAGTTTATTTTGGATCATTTGATCCTACAGTAAATGACTGAAGGTTCTGGAAAATGAAATAGGGAAGAAGGGAAGGCCACAGGTTTGGAGGGTCAGGAAAATGTAAAGGAGGACAGAGGGAGGGCAGCCCATCTAAGAGTTATGGAAGTGGTGAGGATTGACTATGGGAAACAAGAGTTCAATTCTGCTGGTGATGTTCTGAGGAACTGTATAGAATGCACCTCTGAAATGGATGAGACTCGAGAAAAAGGAGTATTTACCTTTTAGCTGCTGTCCAACTGGTCAAGGGTTGCCCCTGGAAGTGCTAACACCCTCTCTCACTTCACAGTTTGTGCAGG
>NW_007729225.1:237990-239965 GCF_000696425.1 Galeopterus variegatus | reverse complement strand
ACTGGTCAAGGGTTGCCCCTGGAAGTGCTAACACCCTCTCTCACTTCACAGTTTGTGCAGGCACCAGAATGGCTGATCAGGCTCCTGCAGGTGATCCCTGAGATTGTGGCAGATTAGCCCTGGGAGAAAAAGGAAGAGATGCTCAGGCAGTGCCGCTGAGACCAGGTGCTAATAGGCTACACCTGAGTAGAGCCGGTTGCTATAGCAAAGACCAGGGGGAAAAAAAAGGGTGGATAAGAGAACATGAAAGAAAAAAGTGGATGTCCAACACAGACATCATTACATTTCTCAATGTTGTCTGAGTGCGGATATCAAGTTTTAATTTGTCAAATCAACTTTACCAAGACAATGAATATATTGAAACTGTGTCAGAAAATGTGAATACATGCCACTTCCACACATGCTGGAACTGTTGTGGGAGTGGGCTTCATTGCCTGTCTCCTTCCCATTTCTCACCTAGGTTCATCCTAATATTGATGATTCTTAGTAAAGAACATCCACAATGTGCCAGAGATGATACTAGGTACTTTCCATACAATGTCTCTTCAAATCCTCAAATAGATACAATCCTGTCAGGTGAGTACAGATACACCCATTTCACAAATAGGAAACCAAGTCTCAGAAAAAGGAAGTGAGTTGGCTCAATTCACTTAACTGATAAGATCCTCAGCTGGGATTCACATCAGTATATATTTATGAAGCACAGGCTCTTCCCAGTAGTTGAAGCTATCTCAGTGAACACTCAGCCTTACAATTAGATGGATGTTTCAGTTCCAAGTTAACTCCCTGGCTTGGTCTGATAACTAACCTTGAACTCCAGTTCACCTGGCTAAAGCCCTGATACCCTGATGAGTTTGTTGCCAGAGAATCCAGCTGTTCTAACCTCATCCTCTAGTCCAGATATATTTGCTACCACTACTAGCCCAGCTTAGAACCTGAAGCCTCATAATTTCTTTAATTCTACTTTTGCTCGGTGGAGGCCAGCCGACAACTAAATCCATTTCCCAAACGAACTCTTGTCTATTCCACAGTTTTTCTGTTGCATATTTTTCTTTTCCTGTTTTTTTTTTTTTTTCATTTTCCTCTTCACACTCTCTTTCCATCACCAGTAATCCATTGGCAGGTTAGAGTAAGGCACAGCAGAGAACAACAGATATGGTTAAACTGGAAGACATATGCAACATGATTTAGAATCGATCAGAGAATCATTAAGCTGATATTTGAAGGAAAAATATCCTGTCTTAGTCTCCTAACCTATCTTAGCCTTTACAGGCTTCTATAACAAAATAATTTAGACTGGGTAACTTATAAACAATAGAAATTTATTGCTCATATTTCTCAAGGCTGGAAGGCCTAAGGTCAAGCGCCAGCAGATTTGGTTTCTGGTGAGGGCCTGTTTCTCACAGATGGCACCTTCTACCTGTCCTTTCAGGACAGAAAAGTTAGAGCTCCCTCAAACCTCTTTTATATAAGTGCAAATCCCATTCATGAAGAGAGAACCCTCATGACCCAGTCACCTCCTAAAAACCTTACCTCTTAATAC
The DNA here is from genome assembly GCF_000696425.1 of Galeopterus variegatus. Classification (NCBI taxonomy): domain Eukaryota; kingdom Metazoa; phylum Chordata; class Mammalia; order Dermoptera; family Cynocephalidae; genus Galeopterus; species Galeopterus variegatus. The sequence continues at coordinate 238,422 of NW_007729225.1, read as the reverse complement.
CACCGCAATGGGGATTGGGTTTCAACATGAATTTTGGAGGGACACGGATATTTAGGCCATAGCATAGCTTTTCTGTGTCCCCATTCCCTCCCACAATGTGCCTTTCCCTTCTAAGCTTCTTGTCAGTAGATTATTCAGTGCATTGGACAATCATCATTGATCTGTTCCAATCACTCCCTAAGAGAACACATTTGTGCAATGTAATGCTCTTCTCCCTAGTCATTGTGGGTGGCACCACAGAGGAGATTCTGATCCTAGGTGAGTTGTCCTTGAGAAAGAAACAATGAGGAAAAGGGAAGCTGGAAAAGGAGAGTGTGAATTGAGGGGAGGGATCTCTTTTTTTCATTTGACAGATAGGTAGAGGGATCAAGCAAACATCTTCTACCCAATTTGTAGAATGAGAAACAGAATGCTGGTCTAAGAATGAGGAAA
>NW_007729225.1:207241-237231 GCF_000696425.1 Galeopterus variegatus | reverse complement strand
ACTCACATCCCTGCCCTTTCATTTATTAAAATTGCTCCAGTAATTTTCTGTATACACTTTTTTTTTGTTAAACTGGAATTATTATAACAGATACACCTGGGCTATATTTTTGATGAATGAAATTCTTTGCCTTCTGAATTTCTTTTATTCCCCAATAGATCCAATCATTATAAAGTGTTTCCTTATGTTGAACAAAAAGGAGTTTCCCTGGAACTTCCTCTCCTTAGTTATTTTTCCATCCTTTGGGAACAAATAAAACCAGTAAAATCCATTCTTTATGTATCTGTCCATCCAATATTTGAAGGAAAGCATCCCTACTTCTCTCCCTATGGCATGAAGAAGGTTTGTTTCCTAGGGTAAATGTTCTCAGATCCTCTTATTTTGCAGCTGTCATGGTTTGGAATCCCATGGGATATGCTAGTTACTTTCCTCTGGTTATGCTACAAATTGTTAATCTCTCTTTCCAAGTCCAGATTTGCTAGCCCAATATATAATTATGTGGGCCTGTTACATCCCTGTCTCTAAGGTATTCTGTTATTAAAGTCTAAATCTCTGTGAACCTAAACATGTGTGTGTGCATATGTGTGCACGTGTGTTTATGTTTCAGAATGACAGACAATAAAAGCCCATGAAGTTTGGGCAAAGGATGTGAAAGAGATAATTACCTCCTTGTGATTCCAAAGTCAAGCAGGTACGACACTACATGGTGGTATTATGTTTGACATCAGACATGGCCCAACAGGGGAGAGGAATATGCTTCAACAGTTAGATGATTATGTTAATACCAATTGGGATTTATTGCTATGTTTGTCTCTTTCAGGACTAAATATGATATGATTGCTGCTGCTGCTTCTGTGCTAGGTAATGGAGGCTGAAATGTATTCTCTAGATCCTCCGGGAACAGCCGTCTGGGATCGACAGAGAGAGTCACTGGGTGTCACTATTGAGTCACATAAATGCAACCATCCGCTTGCTTATAGAAGTCGAGCTCCTTAAAGAAACTGCGAGGAGGAGATTTGGGGTGGCTGCCTGTCCCCTTCTGGTCTGAGTCTCTTTATCAGGGTTGAGATAGATCATCCCTCTACCTTCTTTCCCCCAAGAAGTATCAAGTCAGATATGCTCATGTCAGGGTGGGCCTTGCTGCCTCAGCTACTGCTTAATGAGCTAATCTGTCCTTGATCTACCTGGTGGTGTTATGAGGGGAGTCTGCTTTTATGTATTGATGTAGTAAGTGATCACACCCCCACCAGCAATCAAAGGAGATCTCCCCCACACAGCCAGGACCTGCTGAGCTTTACGACTCTTTTCATAGCAGATAGGCCTTTCCTTTCCACAGTGAGCATTTGCTACAGATTCAGACACAGTGATTCCACTCTCAGTCTAGGGTCAGTGGCACATTTCAGTTTTTGAATGGGAGCACTGATTTTGATAGAAATAAAAACAGGTGGAATTGTAGGCACCTGGCACTTTGAAGGGCTGGATAGCAATTTACCAAAGGCGAGAAGGGCCGAGAGGAAAAGGCTGGAGACCTAGCGACCTTCTGTCCAAGAACTGATCCTGTTACTAACCTGGCCTGATTCACACATAGGCCACAAACTTTTATTACCTCGGTGACCGAATATTCTTTGTGAGGTTGTTCCTCAGGTTCTTTGGCAGGTGTTCTCAATCATTTTAGAACTTCATCAAAGTGCAAATGCCAACGTTCCATATTCCAAAAACTTTTGCTGGATGCCTGAAGAGAACTCTAGGCATCCCTATATTTATAAACTCTACATGTTACTAATGAATACCCAGAGGACATTATTCCAGGACTAATTGATTGGTTATATGCTTTCTGAAGACTGTTCCTCACATTATTTTTCATTTTTGCTTCCCCTGGAATTCAGTACTATGTATGAAGAGGTCCTTCCAAATAATCTTTCCACAATAGGATCACTCTGCTCTCTCCTCTTGAATTCCTCAATGGCTAATCACCATCTATAAGTTAAGAACAAACTTACTACTCTGTTATTAAGCTCCTTCCTCATTGGCCCCTGCTTATTCCAGGACAGTACAGTTTTCCATGCAATCACTAATTACACCATCATACTTTACGCCAGTGGTTCCCCACTTGGCTGTGCATTAAAATTACCTGGGGAGCTTTACAAACATTGATGTTTGGGTCCCACACCCAGGACTTCTATTTTCATTGTTGTAGGAAGGGTTTCAAGTATTTGGGCTTCAAAGCTCCCAGGTAATTCTAATGATAAACAAAACTTGAGAATCATTCATCTGTGGTATTCACCTTTNAGTACTATGTATGAAGAGGTCCTTCCAAATAATCTTTCCACAATAGGATCACTCTGCTCTCTCCTCTTGAACTCCTCAATGGCTAATCACCATCTATAAGTTAAGAACAAACTTACTACTCTGTTATTAAGCTCCTTCCTCATTGGCCCCTGCTTATTCCAGGACAGTACTGTTCTCCATGCAATCACTAATTACACCATCATACTTTATGCCAGTGGTTCCCCACTTGCCTGTGCATTAAAATTACCTGGGGAGCTTTACAAACATTGATGTTTGGGTCCCACGCCCAGGACTTCTATTTTCATTGTTGTAGGAAGGGTTTCAAGTATTTGGGCTTCAAAGCTCCCAGGTAATTCTAATGATAAACAAAACTTGAGAATCATTCATCTGTGGTATTCACCTTTCCAGAACACATGTGTTTTCTTATGTTACTTTGACCAAGCCATAGCTACTAACTCTTCTTGACTGAATACTTTCATTATCTTCATGAAGAAACCCTCTCTGAACATACTCCCCTAGCCTAGTTAAAATTCTTTTTCTGAGATTCCACAGCTTCTTGTGCATACCATAATATATGGGAATATCTGTGTCTATTTTTTTGTTTGTTTATTTCTAGACTATAAGCTCATACTGGCAAAGTGAATGAATGAAACATAGTTGTCATTATGTGTCTAGCACACAGCACAGAACCTAGCACCTAGTAGGTGTGCAGAAAATATTTTGTAGGACAGAACTGTTACTGATGGAGAATGTGAATGAGTTAATGAATGAATAATCAAGGACACTTATAATAATTTATCAAATCTTTACCATGCATATAGCCATACACAAAGTGTTATTATACAGGCATTACCTCATTTCACACTCACATCCCCATTAGAAAGAGTGATCTCCATTTTACAGAAGACTTAGGTTTAAAGGTGTTAAGTAGATGCTACAGCTGCAATTCAAAACTTGCTCTGACTCTACTTTTAGTAACTCTACTGATTGCTTTCAAAAATAGAAAGGGGAAGATGTTTAACCTGATTTTCTCATTGTAGTATTTATTGGATTTATTTTGCAAGGCACTATATTAGTTCTTTAAATATATCAACCTATTTAACCCATACAACAACTCTATAAATATGAAGGGTCTTCAAAAAATTAATGGAAAGAAGCATGTTATCTTTTAATTCCATTTTTCCATGAACTTTTAAAAAAGTGCCCTCATAAGTATTACTAGTCCAATTCAATTGATTAAAAAAATCAAGTCCCCGGGAAGAGATAAAGTAATTCGTGCAAGGCCATATGGTATAAAAGTAAAACAAATGCTGGGTAGAATCCTATGACTCGGTAGTTGACTGGCTTCAATGTCTACAGTCATCCTCCATGTTATGATAATGGATGAGAAGGAAAGAGGAAAAGAGAAAAGGAAAGCAGGAGAGTGAAAGAGAGAGAACTGACTCCAAACTCAGATCAGATACATAAATGAATTTTAGGACTTTCTTCAATGAGGACAAAATACCTCAAAGACACATTTCTTTGTCTCTGTTCCTTAACACTTTTCCCCAAAGGGTTACTGGGACAAACTTTTCTTTTGAAAAGATTGGTCACTTATTCCGAGCCAGCCAAGGATATCTGAAGGGTAGCCAAATCTTTGTATTTGATGCCCTTGTAATTCCATCCTTTAAACAATTAACATAGGATGTTACAATGTTAAACCTCGGGAGATTTGATTCTTTTTAAATTTATTTATTATTATTATTTTTTATTTTTAAGGATGGGCACCTGAGGCTTGTGGAAGAAGGGCTCCTCAAAGTGCACACTGCAGATCTGTGGTCACAACTGAATTCCCCTTACCCCCAGTTCAGTGTTCTTTACCCACAGGTTAATTCAGTGATTAAACATTGTTACACATGATGGATATTTAAAGAACTAGTTTGAGTTTCCTAGTTGTAAAGTACTCTGAATGCGAAACACAATGTATTTTTATTGCCTATTGCTACCACATAACGAGGCCATTTGCTCTGTGGGATCGTGGTGATAGGGATAAGTAGGAGCAAGCAGAAAAAGGTACAGATTCCTTTCCCTCACTAATGTGAACAGATGGCTTAAAATGGGAAGTGGATACTGGCTGCAAGGAAATGTGAACCACTGTCACCCTGCTGAGTACAGACAATATCCTTCCAGAAAGAGTAGAGGAAGCACCTGGAAATTCAGTGATTGTACCCCAAACAAAGACAGGTCAGGGCTCTCAGGACTGGGACACGTTGTGGGAAGAACATCAGATTGAGAATCAAGTGATTCCAGGAGCTACGGCTCTAGGGAATAAATTTTCCTGTAGTCTGTTCTTTTTCTGACCATCAACATTTTTCTTATCCTCAAGCCCTAACATTGCTGTTCTTTTATAATCTTTCACCCATTTCGGCTCTAGGGAATAAATTTTCCTGTAGTCTGTTCTTTTTCTGACCACCAACATTTTTCTTATCCTCAAGCCCTAACATTGCTGTTCTTTTATAATCTTTCACCCATTTCCCAATAAGAGATAATTTCTCTCCCCTCTCTTCTCCCTGGTTTTTTCTATATGTTTGCTATACCCCTTATCTTGACATACTTTTACTTGTGATTTGCTGTCAGTATTTCTACCTCCTGCACCAAATTGCTGAATTCTTCTGGGCAATACTATGTTTTGACCATTCCTATTTCTTCAGCAGAATTATGCATTTTGTTTTGCATAGAGAAAGTCTGATTCAACTTTGGTTGAATCAATTTAAATTGTGAGCATTGATGCTACCTGTTTCTCCCAGACATGAAGTCTAAAATTCTGGGTTCAATGTGTGGATTATTTGAGGAAATGAATGGAGAAATCTTTGGAAATTCCCCATATTACCAAGAACATAGAGGCAGAAGTTTTGGATACGAGAATCAGCTCTGGAATGTGTGACATAAGGCAATCAATTCACTTTACTGGGCCTCAATTTTTTCATCTGTGAATTGGGAATAATAGTGCCTGGCCAACCTACTTCTCAGTGTTACTGTAAATATTGAATGAGATTACAATTAAAAGCATTTTGCAAACTGTGTAGCACTTTTTACAGGTTAAGTTGGGTATTATTTTTATTAATTACATCCATGAATTGCTAAACAATGGGACACATTCTGAGAAATGCTTTGTTAGGTGATTATCTCCTTGTGTGAACCTCATACAGTGTACATACACAAACCTACATGGGCTAGCCTACTACATATCTAGGCTATAGACTTGTGCAGTATGTTATCATAACAAATATGGTAGACATTGTAACACAATGGTAAGTATTTGATTATCTAAACACCTCTAAACATAGAAAAGGAATTTTTCCACTCTGTTATAATCTTATGGGACCACTGTCATACTGCAGTCCTTCATTGACCAAACCATCGTTATGTGATGTATGACTGTATTATTACTACATTGCAACTATCTAAAGTTTCCTATGCTCTAGGGAACTATAATTCTTAATTTGGTGATTTTATTTTAGTGGAAATAGTAAATGAGTGATATGAAGGTGCTTCAAAAGTTTGTAGAAAAACGGAAGTGAAAGATAATACAATCTTTCCATGAACTTTTTAAAGACCCCTGTACTTTCACTGAAAGAAAATGGCCAGGGTTTCCCAGTCTCCCTGGTGGAAATTTACTAACGCAACAATAATTCAAGTCTGAAATCCCCAAGATCCTACTAGAGACAGAAACAACATATATTGGATAATCCAGATGACCTGTTGGCCCCTCAGAAATAATAGTAGACAAAAGGATGGGGCTAGGATGCAGCAGGATTTTTCTCTTGATCTCATATTAATCATCAACTTCTCACAGCAACCTGAAATCTTCTGATGTACCTGCTGAGGGTCTCATCTTTACTGAAGCCTCTGCATTTGAACACCAAATTTGAAGCATTACTCTCTGTGGTCTTGAGCAATTTTTGCCATTTGGATCTGTTTTCTCATCTCTAAAATGGAGCACATACAAATAAAGATAATAGTCACCATGTACTGAACATGTGCTAGATGTTCTAACTCTGAGATGGTTACTCCGTCTCCTTAATAACTGAAGACGCTGAGGCTTAGGAAGCTTAAGTAATGTCTCTTGCTTTCACAGCTCTTTTTTTCCATACGGTTATTGAAAACTGTATTTTAAGACTGCATTGGCATAAATACAGAAAAAACTCAGGCTGTTAATCAGCTGAGAAAGGGGCTTGGATTTGGACAAAGTTCTATTAAAATCCAAAGCCTGTAATTTTCAACTACAAAGTATTACACAAATGTCAGTTGCTGTTGCTGTTGGTGATACATTCAGACCACTTGGGTTTCTAAAAGAGAAAAGTTCATTTACTTGGTCTCCTGAAAACACAGAAATGAGACATTTATAATCACTTTCAAAGAAAATTTATGAAGCCTCCTCCCCATGTGCCTGTGCAGGAGCAGGGGAAAATATGAATTTTCCCCTATTGTATTCATGAGGACATTGAGAGAAGGAAAGCAAAGTGAGCACAAAGCATGCGTTCACCAGTGCAGCACCATTTTATTCTTCATTTAATCCATTTCATTTTTCACTGTTTCAGTTTTCCTCCTTGATTCCAATCTACTCTCCACCCAAACACATACTTCCTCTTCTGCCTTGCATGGTGCAAGGAGGTAGGGTCAGCATGGAGGTGGGGCTTCAGGCATGGCCCTCTTACCTCTTACACTCACATTTCATCACCAGATCAGCCCCTGATATTTGAAAAAACTATAAAAGAGATCAAGCCAAATACAAGCTTCTGGTTAATGCCATCTGAGGCTCACACACTCCAAAGCCAGCTGCCTCTAGGGCAAGCCACCCAGGAACTGCTTCAAATGCGGTCAACCAGGCCAGAGGGCACAGGCCTGTTCTAACCCCAAGCCCTCTCTTGGGCCCTGTCTTCCCTGCAAACAGCCAGGTCACTGGGGGATTGACTGTTCCACTTGCCAGAGAGGGAATGGCCCAGTCCTCAACCCACAGCCTTTGGCTTCATGGCCATCCTTATTGGAGCTTCTTGGCTTTGCCCAGGAGGAGGACTGACAAAGCCCAGGGCCCAAGGCCCCCATAGAGATCACCACATGTGAGCCCAGGGTAACTCTCCCCACAGCAGGTAAGCTGATCTCTTTTGTCATCAATACAGGGGCCATTTACTTTACCCTTCCTGAATACACAGGACCAACAACCTCATCCTCTATCACAATAGTAGGGGTCACAGGATCAGAATACCACCCACAGATCACTCAACCCCTTTCCTACATCACACCCAATTCACACACAAATTTTTAATAATGCCTCAATGCCCAACCCCTTACTGGGACAGGACATTTCTTTCCAAATTCAAAGCTACTCTTACCTTAAACTGTTTAACTCCAGCTACAACACTCCTATTAGAGGCCACCCCCAGACCTGGCCCCTGGGGCTTCCACCTTCCCCTCCCCCTAGGACAAGGTTATTCCCTAGTATGGGACACTACTTCTCCCTCCATTGCTATGTGCCGTTCCCCTATCCTTGTTAAATTGCTAAACCTGTCCTTGTTCTCTGATGTCCCATAGTACCCCATAACTAACAAACACCTAATAGGCTTAAAACTCACCCTACACAAACTCCTTTCTTCTCATCTCTCACAGCCTACCCACTCACCTGTCAATACACCCATGTTTCTGGTTATAAAGCCTAATGGCTCATACCATTTAGTACAGGATGGATCCTGACATGTACCCTTCCCAACAACTTACTTGGACAATTTTGCCCAAGGGATTTCGGGGTAGTCCCCACTTCTTCGGCCAGGTCTTAGCTCAAGACTTATCTAAACTTCCTCTAACCTTTAGCACTTTAACACAATATGTGGATGACCTTCTCCTTTGTAGCTCCTCTTATGAGGATTCACAGGCCCACACTGTTGCTCTCCTTAGTTTCCTGGTCTCAAGGGGATATTGAGAGTCCCCCAGCAAGGCCCAAATTTCTTCTCCTTCAGTTACCTATTTGGGAGTCTGCCTCACCCCCAACACCAGAGAAATAATGGTGGATCACAAGAGTATAATTTCTGAACTCCCTACTCCCACCACAAAGTGTGAAATCCTTTCTTTCTTGGGGCTTGCAGGGTATCTTCACCTATGGATTCCCAACTTTGGGGTGCTAGCAAAACCATTTTATGAGGCAGAAAAAGGGGGTCCTGCCATTCGTTTAGATACCACAAAGCCCATTCTTCTCCCTTCCAGCAATTAAAAGCCCCTCTCCTCTCAGCCCCAGCTCTATCCCTCCCAAACCTATCACATCCTTTTATCCTATCAGTCACCAAAACCCAATGATTGGTGATTGGGGTTTTGTGACAAGAAGCAGGAGATATTTTCTCCCCTGTTACATACCTCTCTAAACAACTAGACAGCACAGCTAGAGGATGGGCCCCCTGTTCATGGGCCTTGGCAGAAGTTGTCCTTTTACCACAAGAAAGCTCTAAATTAACTTTTGGACAACAAACAATCAAGACTTTCTCAGCCACAAGGCCATGCAAATTCTCTCTCCTTCCCACCTACAACTTATTCACCTTACTTTCATTGAAAATTCCCAGTTCTCCTTTAAACCTTGCCCTCCCTTAAATCCAGCCACTCTCATACCAAAACACTCATGACCCTTAGAATACAATTGCATGGAGGCTTTTGACCTCTTCCTCAATCCCTTTCCACACACCTCCCTGCATCCCATTGTGTGGCCCCAACATACATGGTTCATAGATGGGAACACCACCTCCACGCCTGCCCCCAGGTGGGTTAAGCCATAGTAAATCTAACACAAGCTATTGAGGCTGCCCCCAGCCCCAACACCACTCCCCAACAGGCAGGATTCATTGCCCTCACCCATGCTGTCACTCTGGCAAGTAACAAATAAGAAAACTTTTCAGGTTTGGTTGAGGCTTTTCCCTGAACTTCAGAGGATGCTACAGCAGTAACACATGGTTTCAACTCAGAAATCATCCCTTATCTTGGCCCACCCACCAGTCACTCACTTGCCTATGAGCTGCCCCCCGCAAGCCCACAGGCCTCAGCCCCTTCGAACTTATGTATGGTAGACCCTTCACTCTCACACCTCTCCCTTACAGCTCATTGCCTTTAGGCCAGTATCTCCCTACTCTTTTGCTCATTAGGGATTTTTTTAGGGAATAGGCCAACCTTCTATTTCCTCATCCTTTCCCCACCACCTCCTCAGACTTTAAACTGAGCCTGGGACAGCAAGTGTATATTATAACCCAAATCCCAAAGCCCCTCTCACCATGCTGGGAAGGGCCTTATTCAGTACTTCTCAGTACTGCCATAGCAGCGAAAGTACTAGGAAAAGCCCCTTGGTATTAGACTTTACCCAAAGAATCTGTTAACACCAAGCCAGATGGGTCCCTCTGCTCAACCCCCAACCCAACACCTCCTTACACTTCATCCATTTTAGGACCCACAAAACTGAAAATCTCCAGGACCTCCACTCTTCCCCCAATCCCAGAAGAAGGATGATCTTTCCCCTGGCAATTATCCTCTCACTCCTGCAGGCCCACTTCACGTCCTTCTCACAAGAGCTACTCCAAGACTGGTCCCAACCTGCTATCATGGGTTTGCCATCATGGGACATGATAAGTATATGCCACCTTTATTATACTATCTGTTCTAGTACTTGAAACACGATTGGCAGCAGCTGCCCCAAAGGAGTGTAACATTATAGGAAGATTTCTCCTGGCCTCCTTTACCTCCTATCAGTAGGATGCTTCTTAGCGATTTCATTGTGGCAATGTCCACTTTAAATTCTTTTGGCTCCCTAACCTTTTGCATCCTTCCCGTGTTTTTCCTCCTGTCTCAATGCTCTCCCTTACCTGGAACATGGATGTTCCAGGTCCGCAGGGACAATGCAGTTCCCAATAAATCAGACTGGTCCCCAGGTGACTCATCTGTCTCCCACTTTGTGAGAAACATTTTATGGTCACCCCCCCTCTGTCAATGCAGCCCACAAGTTTTCCACAAATGTCTCTTCACTTTCCTCTAATCTCACCTCAGAGGGGACTGTCCGCGTTCTGCAGGGCCTGCCCATACTCTGTCTCACTAACAACACTAAGCGCTACCACTCACCCTCTCCTCATCCATGCCCTAAAACCGAACAATATTTCCTTTGTAAAACTACATTATTCTGTTGCCTGCCACCAATGTGATTTGTTTGGCAACTCGGGATATCATCATCCAGACAGTTGGAGGGATGGAGACAGGACTGGGACTAACTTTAGCCTCCCCACCCCGCCCCCAGAAGTGCCCCCTGCTCCTGTAGGGCACTAACTGTATCTTTTAAATTGGGGCAGGTATCCTTCCTGCAACTGGGACTGGCATAATGGGCCTTGCTACTGCCTCTCGATTCTATCAAAAACTATCAAAAGAACTAAGTATAGATAGCATCTCCTCCCTCCAGTGACAGGTCACCTCACTCGCGACAGTTGCTTTACAGAACCGTCGGGCCCTTGACTTCCTTACAGCCAAGAAGGAAGGCACCTGCCTCTTCTTGGGGGAGGAATGCTGTTACTACAGGGTGATCCAAAACAACTTAAACCATTAAAAAGCAAGCATTGATCACTGATGCAAAGGGTTACAAAACACCAACACACCTGGGGTGTGGCCCCAGTCACTGAACCCCTGGATACCCTGCCTTATGCCCCTACCCCCTAACTGTGCTGGGACTCATCCTACTTTTTGCTCCCTGTCTCTTTTGGTGTTTCTCTAATTTCTTGCAGGAACATATGCAGGCTTTCACCAACCAAAAGGTTACTGAATTGTTCCTGCAAGGCAGATATCAGCCCCTCAGAATCAGCGAATCTGATCCCCCAGAAGAATACAGCCTCTCCATAGGAAACTAATGCCCCACCACTTAATGGTTTTACCTGCCAACATAAATCTCTTATCTTTTTCATATCTTCACCCATCTCCAGCAGGAAGTAGCTTCAGAAGAATGAGACCTTCACCCCTTTTCCCCTTCTCCTTATACTTAAAAGGTGGGAATGATAGATTTTGGATGTGACTCGATGGGTGCCATTGTGCACACAATAAGCACAAAATAGCAGCCAGGCTTGTCTTCCACTCCAGCACCAAACCCCTCCCCACTTCCCTTTACAAGAAGCTTCGTGGCTTAAACAGAAACCCTTTTGCTTCTGCAAGGGTGCAGTTCTCCACCCTGGTCACATAACTTCCGCATTATTTTAATGCCCCTCCTTGATTGTATCAGCCAGCCCTTGGTGCCCTATATAAGCTCTACCACCCCCATACCTGGTGGTATCCTCCATTTAGAGGGCAGCCTGGCAGATGCTTTTCCTTTAATAAAGCTTGAATGGTACCCTGCATCTCAGCTCACTTTCTTTCACATTGGTTTCAAGATGGATACAATCCAGGATGAATTCATTACTCTAAATTAAGTATTATTATATTTTCCTTTTTGTTTAAAAATAAATCACTATCAAAACATTTTCATGGGCCCCTGAAAGTACTGTGGGCCTTAGGCACTGTGCCTACCGTGCCTAATGGAAACACTGACCCTGGGTGAAGAGCTTGGAAAACAAAATGTCAGAGAATATAAATTTGTGTTCACACATTTTAAATGATGACCCTGAGTAAATGTAAAGAAATCTCTGCCCGTCAGTTTCTTTCTCTGCAAACCAGAGGAGAATAATGCCCAAATTTTCTAGATTATGAGGATAATAAGTAATGTAGAACAAACTTTGAAATGCAATACATTCTCTCACTATTTCCTGCATCCAGGGATGATGGTTCTTTTGATTAGCCAGGTTTGGATCACATGCCTAATCTGGTGGCCAGAGGAGCTAGGATGGAACGATCACAAAGGATGAGGAGAAGGACACTTCTCCAAAGTGGGAGGGAGTTACCCAAAGAGAAAATAAAAACACAATATTCGTGAAAATCATTGTCACCATTACAAGGCTGACACTGAAAACAAAGATACATTTACTCAATACCCCCTTCCAAAGCACCCAACTAGTAATTTCATTCTAGATTCATATAAATTCATTTGCATAAAATTATCTCACCAACCACTGGTTCTTCTAATTAAACTAGCCTTTTTTCACATGAATATAAGGAAAGATGCTTTTACAAATGTCTTGCTCAAGTCCAGACACATCTTATCTACTAACTTTCTCTGGTCTAGTAAACTTGATATAGGAGAAATGAAGTTAGTTTAATACAGAAGGAGCTCCAAATAGTCTATATAGAAAGCAGCAATTCATTTAGAGAGAATGAGTACTAGGTTTCTTCTAAAGCTGTTTGCAGAGTAAACATCCAATGATTTATACATACAAATAACAGGAGGGGGTTGATGAAGATTATGAGAAACTGAGCAGCTGTGGCCCCTTCAGAGCACCTCAAAACACTGCCCACCTCCCAGGAGTTTTTCCTAGTGAAACTCTACTAAGCCCAAGGGATCATCACTTTCCTATTAATAATTGCCAAGCCCAGCCCCGGATAAGAAAAGTTAACCAGATGGATAAGTCATCTCAGCTTTCTTGGGGTCCTCTCAATCTTCCCATCAAACTATTGTTCTAGAATTGTGCTTAGGGTAGATGCCAAAACCACCAGTCTGTATTTTGTCAAACTCAACTTATTTCCGTGTTTTGAAAATACAGATATTTGTTTGTCTCTAACATTTCATTCTTTCTCTCTGTCTTCTGGTACAGTTTCCCTGACTCAGCAAAGATCACGGGGAATAGTTCAGGGATAATGGAAGCATATATAAATGATCTCTTCCTTCACAATTTTTTAAAAAATTTTCTTTTATGATGTTGTGGGGAAGAGGAAGAAATGGATTGGATTTATGCAACCTGGGGCTAATTCAGGCTCCAAAACGAACTGGGCCATTTTGAGCACATATTAACTTCTCAGAATTTAGTCATCTGCTCTTGCTTAGTAATAAACGACTTACCTGTCATACAGAGTTTTTGTGAGACCTAAATGAGATTTTGTTTATGGATGTACTTCAAAGCCAGCAAAGTGATATATTTCATAAAAGTAGAAAGCTAAAATTTTTCCTATTACCACTATATACCTTTTATCTTCATAGCACCAAACATCTGACTGCTGACCAGATTTCTATTATCTTCTGTTCAAAACCCCAGAGCCTGAACAATCCCACTGACACTACGATTTGTACCTCCTGAAAAAAACATTTCAATGATTTCATTGAATAATCTTTATTTGCATTGGGCTGATACTTCCCTGAACAGAAGTTGACTGTTATTTATTTTTAAGATGCTGTTTACTTTCTTTCTTTTTCTTTTAAATCTATGTTCTGTAAATGGGTCTTTTAAATTGAAGAATTATTTGATTTTATGCATTCCCATATAGAATAGCTTCCAGTATTAACTACAATAATGGAATTCCATCATCAGAAAGAATAGCTTCTCTGGGATGGATATCTAGTTGTGAGGAGGAGGTGGGAAGAGAATAAGAGAAGCATTTCAGATCAGTGCAGTCCCATTGTCTGTCTTTCTCTTTCATTGGTATATCAGAAAAAAAGGCAAGCTAAGGTCCCATAAAATTAAAGGGAGACAATCATGAAGGAGAAGTACCAAATTGAGCTTTTGTTGGAAATGGTTGAGGAGGAGAGGAAATCACCTTTCAAAGCTTCTAATGCTTTCATAAAGTTCCCTTAAAACATTTTCACTGACTTTCTTCCTTCCCTCCTTTTTCAAATGTAAATTACATTTGGAAGGTTTTTTAATATTATTCTAAAAAATCACCTACTACAAGTTTATTCAAGGAGAGAACTCCAGGGAAAAACAGACAGATGAAAACACATTTTTAGATTTGTAAAATTGGTTAGTCATAAATGAAAGCATGCAAATGAAAGCTCCATATAAACTATAGCCTTTTAAACATGGAAAAGTTTATCAGTCAAGTACCAATGTGTTGAGGCTGTTATATGCATAATAAATGAAATAACAAATGTAAAGTATGATACATAGTAAACCTCAAGTAAACAAATATTAATTTTCTTCCTCTTTTGATGGCAAAACAGCTTCACTTGGGTCTCATTTACAGGGCAAACATATTAGAGAAAAAAGTCTGTATGTTGTGGCCACCCTTTTTTGTTAAATATATTTGGCATCAAGGTTACAATGATTGTGTATCCAGGAGGTTGGCAACCTTTTGAAATGGACTTATAAACTCCTTCATGAAGACAATGTACAGAATGGGAGAAAACACTCAAAAAACTATGCATCCAATAAGGAACTAATATCCAGAACTCAAACAACTTAACCGTAACAAAATGAGTAATCACATTAAAAAATGGGCAAAGGAGCTGAATTCTTCAAAGGAATATACAAATGGCCAACAGACACATTAAAAAATGCTCAACATCACTGAGCATCAAGGAAATGACTATGCATCCAATAAGGAACTAATATCCAGAACTCAAACAACTTAACAGTAACAAAATGAGTAATCACATTAAAAAATGGGCAAAGGAGCTGAATTCTTCAAAGGAATATATACAAATGGCCAACAGACACATTAAAAAATGCTCAACATCACTGAGCATCAAGGAAATGCAAATCAAAACCACATTGAGATATCATCTCACCCCAGTTAGACTGGCTATTATCAAAAACAGAGAATAACGGGCCGGCCCGGTGGTGCACTGGATAGTGCGCCGCTTGGGAAGCGCGGCAGCGCTCCCGTCCAAGGGTTCGGATCCCACGTACAGACCGGCTCCCGCTCACTGGCTGAGCGAGGCGCGGGAGCAACGCCGAGGCTTGCGATCCCGTCGCCGGTCCCCGGTCTGGTGCGGGGGCAACATTGAGGGTTGCGATCCATTGCCGGACACGGAAAAAAAAGACAAAAAGACAAAAAAACAAACAACAACAACAAAAAAACAGAGAATAACAAATGCTGATAAGGATGCAGAGAAACAGGAAACCTCCTACACTGCAAACAACAACAAAAAAAAAAAACAGAGAATAACAAATGCTGATAAGGATGCAGAGAAACAGGAAACCTCCTACACTGTTAGTGGGACTGTAAATTAGTGCAGCCTTTATGGAAAACAGAATGGAGATTCCTCAAACAACTACAGGTAGAACTGCTATAAGATCCAGCAATTCCTTAGATGGGTATATACCCAAAGGAATGGAAACCATCATGTTGAAGGGATACCTGCACTCTCATATTTATCGCAGCTCTATTTACAAGAGCCAAGAGTTGGAACCAACTTAAAGGTCCACCAACTGATGACTAGATAAGGAAAATGTGCTATATATACACAATTGAATACTACTCTGCATAAAAAAGAATGAAATTCTGCAGCAAAATTGATGAACTTAGAGAAAATTATGTTAAGTGAAATGAACCAGGCACAGAATACTGTGTGTCCTCACTCATGAGTGGGAGCTAAAAAAATAAATAAACAAGTAAATATAAAAGGAAAGAAATCTGTAACAATCACAATAATATGTTGAGCTTCCAAAAGGTGAGAACAGAACTGAGTCCACCAGAACTGGAAAAGAGGGAGGGGGGTAGCAAGAAATTGGTAAAAGGCCACAAAAAAGATCACATTGTGTAACACTGAATATGCTAATTATCTTGATGTGTGAATCACATATTGCACACAGACATTGATACTCAATGTTGTACCCCACAGATATGTATAAATCAATTATGTTCAACAACAACAAAAAATCTTCATGTTACTTTTGTGGCAAGAAGTATAAAAGTTCTTAAAAAATTTTATTTTCCCTTTTACTCAATAATTTTACTTCTGGGAATATATCATGAGACAATAATTCTAGATGCAGAAAAAATTTTATGTACTAAGATGTTTACCACAGCCTATGCACAACAATGGAAATATGCGAATGAATTTCATATATAACAGTAGAAGATTAATTAACTCAGGCTGAAGGCCAGTAGTGCCTATGCTGGCTCTGTACCTCTGCATCACCAGCTTCTTGCAGGATGCTGGTAGACATTCAATACATATCTGTGAAATTGCATAATTTCACAGTGTAATCAATTGTGAAATTAGGCTAAGTGAAAAAAGCCAGTAACAGAAGGACAAATACTTCTGGAGGCTCTAGGTAAGAAATCATTTCCCTGTCTTTTTCATCTTCTAGCAGCTGCCTCCTTTCTTGGCTAGTAATCCCTGCCTCAAATCACTCCAACCTCTCGCTTCCATCATCACATCCCCTACTAATAACTCTGATCCTCCTTCCTCCCTCTTGTAAGGATCCTTGTGATTACACTGGGCCCATGCAGATAATCCAGGTAATCTCCCCATCTCAAGGCCCTTGATTTAATTGCACTTGCCGAGTCCCTTTTACCATGAAACTTAACATGTTCACAAGTTCTGGGGATTACGTCATGGACATCTTCGGTGAGGAGGATTCAGCTTTCCACAGATAGATGTTCATGTTTAATTTCCAAAAGACAGATTTTCACTGAAGTGGAAATACTGTGTTGAATAGTATGATAGATTCCCTTATGAGTAAATATTCACTCTCTTCCTTTCTACATCTTAGGTTTGAGCACATTTTCCCACTTCATTGAATTTGGGCTTGCTATAGTCAAAGAAATATGACTTTATAGGGTAAATTCTGGGCCCTCCCTTGAGTTTTTCCCTACTTCATGAGAACAATAGGCCCTCACTAATGACTGTCTTTAGCCTGGTTTTCGGAAATAGAAAACTCCAGTCAAATACAGTAGAGTCACTGGTGATCATCAAACCTTGTAAGTAAGTGTTGGTCTAAGTCACTATGATTGGGCAGATTTTTTGTTATTGCAACAAAAGCTGATTAATACACAGAATATGAATTTATTAGTTTTAACAAATATTGCCAAATTATTCTCTAATAGTTGCATAGCAATTTAAATTTATACAAACAATGTATGTGAGCATTTTTCTCCTGCATCTTCACTAGAAAAAGAAATTATAACTCATTAAATTTTGCTAATGTGGTGGACATAAAGTTATACCTTATTACACCTGGAAGTTTTATTGCCTTGACTACAGAAAATATGAATATTTCTTCATATTTTTTCTTGGCTGTTTAGACTTGATATTTGTGACTGTTTACATTTTCTTTTAGTTTTTCTTTTCCTTTATGTTTGTAATAGATTAAAATAAAAATCTCAAACCTTTTGTTCTCTCATCAGATTGGTAAATATTTTATATTTCCCCTAGTCTATTGTTTAGCTATTTACTATGTTTCTCTCTCTCTCTCTCTCTTTCTTCTCTCTCTCTCTCTCTCTCTCTCTCTCACACACACACACACACACACACACACACACACACACACACACACTCGTTCATTCTATATGGAAATAGCACACTACCTATATAAATTTACAGATAAATATGTTTCTTTTTATTTCCACTTTTTCCTTTCTGTTCATTCTATATGGAAATAACACACTACCTATATAAATTTACAGATAAATATGTTTCTTTTTATTTCCACTTTTTCCTTTCTTGGTTATTATGGTTACTCTCACACTTAAAATGTCTTGTGATACTCTTGTTTTATTTATTCAATCATTTATTTTTGTATTTAAACTTTTAAACCATCTGGAATTTATTTTCTCTATGATGTGAGACAGACTCCAACTTAATTTTCTTCCAGATGGGTAGCCAGTTGTGCCAGCTCTATTTACTTTAACCATTCTTTTCTCCCACATTCAAATGCTACTTGTTTTATTTGAGTTCTCATATAAATATTGTGACTTATTTTAGGATTCTGAATGTATATTCTGTGCGATTAAATTATCTAAGTCCAGGAGTTATAACACAGAACAAAACGACTGAAGTCCCTGTTCTCCTTGAGTTTATACTATAGTAGAGAAAAGCAGAAAATAACAACTGGCTAACAAACTAAATGAATAGCTAAACATATAAATAAATGTTTGATGGAAATAAAGTAAAGGGGGGGAGAAGGAGTGGAGATTGGAGAGTGCTCTTATTGATAGAGCATCCAGTGATGTCTTCTTTATAAAATGACATTTGAATAGACATTTGAATAATGCTAAAGAACAATCTATACATATATCTAATAACAAAACGTTTGAAGTAAAGTAAATAACAAATGTAAAAGTCCTTAAACATGAATGGCATGCTCCATCTAAAAACATAGCAAAGCTAGCATGATTGGATAGTGTGTCAGAATAGATAGAGTATCAGCAGCCTCCACAAACTGATTTATTTTCTATTCTTATTCCAGTACTATGCTGAGTTGAACACAAGTCTGTTATAGCATGTTCTAATATCAGCAAGGCAAGGCAACCTTTGCTATTCTACTTTTGGCACTTTTCTTGTGTATGAGTAATATTTAGAACTTTATATGAACTTTAACATCATTTGTTGAATTGTCTTCTTTGCCTAAAGAATACACAGATGATGGATATACAGATATTTAGACAGAAAGATAGATGAAACTTGCATGGGTTATTCTAGTTGGAATTGACTTAATTTTTGTAATATATTTTAATCTTATATATTTTATTAATTACTTGAAAATCAGCCCATTATGGTGTTACATCTTTCCATTCAAAGGCATGCCACCCTCTTTGGCAGGTTTTTGTTTTGTTCTGTTTTATCTGAATCCTTGAATAGGTTGTACAGGGTTTTTATGTATGGATCCTTTCCTTTCATGTTAAATTTATTTATCATTTTATAATTTTGTGGTTATTTTGATTATTTCTCTGTTACTCTTTTCAACTACTTATTGCTAGACTAGAAAAAATATATTTATTTTGTAGATTTGTTTTATATCCAGCCACCTTATTAAATTCTCTTATTATTTTCTGAAGTTTCTTCCACTAGAAATTTTGGGCTATCTATGTATAGAACCTTGTTAAAGAAAAGAGAGTTTTAAATCTCTTGTCCTCAAATATTTAATTAAAAATATTTAATTTTCATGCTTTTGGTTATTTGCTAGACCATCTAAGACATCTTTGAATGAGAATGTGTATAGTAGTCACTTCTTCTATTTTCCTGATACTTATGAGGGTACTTCAAAAAGTTCATGGAAAAATGGAATTAAAAGATAATATGAATCTTTCCATAAACTTTTCAAATCCCCTCATTTCATATTAACTAATTTAATTAAAAATATTTAATTTTCATGCTTTTGGTTATTTGATAGACCATCTAAGACATCTTTGAATGAGAATGTGTATAGTAGTCACTTCTTCTATTTTCCTGATACTTATGAGGGTACTTCAAAAAGTTCATGGAAAAATGGAATTAAAAGATAATATGAATCTTTCCATAAACTTTTCAAATCCCCTCATTTCATATTAACTAATTTCATTCAATTCTCATTTAACTATATTTTCTTAAGAATGGTTTTTGAATTTTTTAAATGTCTTTTTATAATCTTTTGATAAAGTCAGCTAGTTTCCCCCTTACTATAGATCTATAAAGAATTATGTTGATATATTTGAATGACTCATATTCAAAGAATAAACCATACTTGAAAATAATTTTCCTAAATTTTTAGGTTTTGTCTACCTGTTTTTATTCTATATCCATTACTTTTTCTCCTTTTGAGACTTCTACTATTTGTGCAGTAGGTATCCTGGTTTGTTTTTTATCAAAGTCACTTACAACTGTACTCTTGATTTTCATTACTTTATATGTTGTGCTTTGGGATAATATTCTTCTGTCTTTATGTTTCTCTCTCTGTTATATTAATTACTGGGAAAGTAACACTTGTGTTAAATATTTTCACCTAAGGGTGTGCCTTTTCATATTTTTTAATAAGATTGCATAAGATGTGTGTGTGCATATGCACACACACACATACAAACAAGGGTACTTCAAAAAGTTAGTGAAAAAATAGAATTAAAATGTAATATATATCTTTTCATGAAATTTATAAATTATTCTTGTACTCTCTTTAATGATGTTTTAGTTGTTTAGACTGACTGTTTTTGGTTTCCCCTTATTTTATTATCTGTTCTTCCTTTCTATCTAGCTGAAATCTCCATTTGGTGCCTTCTTATTTTACTTTGACAGCTCCTTGGAGCTCTCAGTCAAGCTTCTAGAGAAACCTTGAGTTGGGCAGTCTCACAAGAGATGGGAAGTATAAATATATCTGGTCCATAGGCCAAAGCATAGTTGCAGCTGGTAAGTCACGTACTAATGAGGTACCAGGTCACAGCCCCTTTGTTACCTGGTCTCCTCCTGTATTGCCCCTTTGATTTCTCCTCTCTTGAGTAGGCCAAAAGATAATGCACACTTACCATGATCTATATGAACTTTCATTTCTGGAGGTTCATATGTCTTGGTGGGTGAACCATTCACCAGGATTGCCAATTGATCATTAGGCTTTCTTTTGACTTAAAGGGGTAGCTATTCTTCATATTCCTTTCCATTAGGATTGTGGCAGGGCTGAGACTTGACAACACTCTCCAGATTCCGCATATCTGCTGGTCCCAGTTCTGTTTAGCACAGTAGCGTGTTCAAGCCACCATTTTCCTAGAATCCTCTCAAGGCTTTTAGAGGCAATGAATCATAATGGAAACCAGACCATTTCTGGACATAGTGTACATATTTTCACCTTTGCCCAAAGATGCATTAGATATTAACAAAATATATTACTATGAAGTGTTACTTTTTATGTTACTTTTTATCACTATAATATTATTATTCACATTTTGAAGCATACTTTTTTTTATTCCCAAGGTCATTCATACCTTTATGAACACTTTCCAACCCACTCATGAGAATGAGAGAGACATAGACTTATTTTCCCATAAGAAAAAAAATTGTGAATTATTTATCATGTGTAAATATTTCATTAACAATCATCCCTCTTTTTTGCATTCTTTAAAATGTTTATCATTTCTAAGATTCCTGACATAAATTATCTTATTTGATTCCCATCACAATCCAGTGATGTACAGGTGTAAAAATAAAAATAATAATAGTTAAAATTTATAAAATGCTTACTACTTAGTAGACATCATTTTAACAATTATTACATTTAGACTCCACATCAACTCTTTGGAGTAGATACTATTATTATCCACATAGCGTGGATAAGAAAAATAAAATATAGGAATATTAAGGAACTTGCCCGATGTTGTGCATCTAAATAGTGGTTGAGCTAGGAATTTGCACTCTTAACATCTAATTGTAAAATGTGCACCCTTAACTACCATGCAATTATACAGGATGAATGTTAACATTCATATTTATAGATCAGGGAACTGGTGGAATAGGCTGGCTTACTTGCTCATGATCACTCAGCAAGTAAAGAATAAAGAAGAGACTAGAAATCATTTCTTCTAATTATAAGTACACATTTCTTTTCAGAATAAAATATGTAGCAAATAAAAACTGTTTAATTGTAGAAACTTACCTGTGTGCATTTATATTGACCTCTTTTGAGATATTATACAATTTAATTCAGCCATAATTAAACTTTTAAGAAATTCTTGTACATAATTTCAGTGCATTTTGGAATATAAACAACTCCTCTATTGCCATTACTGCTGCTGCTGCTGTAGGTTAATTTTATTATGGCCATTAACTTTTGATTACATTTTGAAATTTTGTCCAATTTTTTATACAGATTTTGACAACGGAGGAAAAGTAAATTCACTTATAAATCTTTCATAAAACACAAGCTGATCTCTGTTATTATAAAGAAAATGTCAACAGAAAATTGGTTGAAATAGTAGCTAAAATTTAAATCAACTTTCAGAAATGTGAGTTTCTTCGAGTCATTGAATATTCAGTGAGTCCTTAGGACATGCTGGGTGTGGTGCTAGGCACAGTGGGAGATAAAGAGATCATAAGAGCAGCCCCTGCCTTTAGGGGATCTAATTCAATGGGAGAGTCAGACATGTGCACAATCTTAATATTAGCCAGACTGTTAAGTGTTCTAACAAAAAGACTGAGAAAGTACAATAGGAAATAAAGGAAATATATTAACTCCAACTAGGCAACTTGAACAAACAAATAAACTCCACAGCTGGTGCAATAGAATGTGATTTCAAGGAAAAACACACAAAAAACAAAAACCTTAATTTTGATTGCCTTCAGTGTTATTAGGCAAGTTGGCAAGTTATAGCTCAAGAATATCCCTTTAACTATTGGAGTACTCATTCTGAGATTTTAGAATAAAATATCCAACATGGAAGTTACTTGAGTGGTTAATTTAAAAAACTATTTGTTTTTCAATAGTGCAAACTAAGTTCCTAGTCAGAGAAAGTAACTTTCCAAAGGTAACACAGGATAGATCACTAAGTAGTTAAAATTAAGACAAGATCACATGACTTTCAGCTGGGACTGTTTCTGTTTCACTGGGATTCTCCTCTCTGGCTTGTTTTTATGCAATCACTGTTCTCTCAGCATAAATCATAAGGTACTATCTTTTATATATTTACTTCAGCTCCAGTAAGTCATTATTGTGTGATATATTTAAGCAAGAGTTATGTAGACCCCGACGACCTGGGTTCAAATCACAGATCCAGCACTAACTACTTTTAGACAAATTACTTAGCACTCTCTGTAATTCCAATCCTCATCTGTAAAATGGGAAGAATAATAGATCCTGACTAATAGTTTCTTGTAGGGTTTGATCTGATAGATGTAAACCGTTCAGAAGAGTGCATGGAGCATATTCCAGGATACTCTATTATTTATTCTATGCTTTGTCTTCTTCCTATTCAGAGGCAAATTCGTAGAATATGGTAATAGACATGTATTTGGGGAGTCAAATGTCCCACATTTGAACTTTAGTACCAACATTTAACAGCTTTGTTAACTGACTATTCACAGGATACCAGTACTGTTACCTTTGTTCTTAGACAAACATGCTTGCCCTCAGACCACTTCAATCCTGCCCACCCTTTCCAACATACACACTAATACACAGAAGCAAACATTTTTTCCCATGCCCTTACTCATCTGGTGCCTACAGCTTATTCTCAAGCTTAAATGCAAATTCTAAATGCCCTTCCTTTTTTCTTTCACCTTGTCTTGCACCCCTTCATCATAGCACTTATTAAGCTGTATTGTAGTTTTCTATGTGTCTGCATCTCTTACTAAGTTACAAACACCTTGAGAGTTGAGACTGAGTACATTGTATCTACTGTTTCAATTCTATGCCTAGATCAGTTGTCACTGAGTTATTCCTCAATAAATGTTTGATGGATGAATGAGTGAATGAATGAATGGAAAACTATGTTAGTCTGACTTGCATTTTAAAAAGCTACCCTAAAATCTCTGTCATTTGCAACAGCAACAAATAAAATTAATAAAGTTGAGTAAACATATATTTCAAAATGATATAGAAAATAGAAACTGGCATGGAGAAATCATCCTTTAAAGAGTCAAGTTTCGGGTTTTCCAAGGAAAGATGGCGACGGGTCTGAGCGGCCTGCCAGGAGACAGCGTGATCCTGTGAGCTAGAAAATAGAAACTGGCATGGAGAAATCATCCTTTAAAGAGTCAAGTTTCAAATGTAAACCCATTTGTAAATTGCAAGATTCATTTCCCCTACAATTGCTTACCTTAAACTAGAAAAGCACCAAAATGCCTTGATTAGGACAGAGCTCACATCCGGAGATTTTTACATAATTCATAGTTTAAGTTTTGCAAGTTTGCATAATAAATAGTTTAAACACTGCAGCAACAGAGCTGGAGAGGAAATTAGGATTCTGAATGAAAAAGTTAATTATACCTCCAAGGATTTTTTTTTTTTTTTTTGCAATGCATTAAAAACAAGCTTAGAGGAGGATAATTTAGGCTAAAAAGAGATGGAAATGCAGGAGATTATGGGAGTGGTGATAACTGACAAGTTATCTTATTAAGTGGGGGTAATTAGACTAAATTAATTTTAAAATTGTAGTAGTGAATTGTAGATCAACAAGAGCGTAAATAATTTCTGGGGCTGATGATCCTGCAGCTGGAGCAATTTCTGTTAGTTGGACTCTGTTCTTACCATTGTGAACCATTTTCTCTGCTTCAGCCATTCTATTCAGATAACCCAGGGAGGGTATAGTTTAAAACTGGAATCCCACCCTTTTAGCTAGGCTGCCAAAGCATATTAAAGAACAAGAAATCCTCATCAAGGGAAAGTAACATTTCATAAAGGGATTCATAGACTATTCCTCGATTAATTTGTGTTAATCTACCTAGACAAGATGGCAGATACTACTACTAATAAATAATATTAACGCCTTTTTTAAAAAAAGAATTTAATATGGGTCCTGGTACTGTGCTAAGCATGTCACATTCATAATCTTGAATATTTTAAACAATAGCCCTGTGAAATGTGCACAAATATTAATCCCAAACTAAGAGCTCAGAGTGATGAAGTGACTTGCTGAAGAACACAATTAATAATTGGCAGATCTCTGGTCAACCCTATAAGGATGACACCAGAGCCACATTCAAAACTACTGCACATGCATTTGGCTTCTGCTAGTATCAAGAGCAAAAGCCAGCATTTGGAAATTTTGCAATCTGAGAAGTAAACACACTGGAAGGGAGCAAGGTACACCTTTATAGATTAGTAAATATTGGAGTGTAGAGAAGAAAGAAAAAAAATAAGAGGCAGAGAGCTTGGGCTCTAGTCTTATTTAAACCATGACATAGCTGTGTAAACTTGAGTTCATTACATGACTATTTTAGTTGTCATGTTCCAATTCATAAAATGAGGCAGATAAAAGGACTTTTAAGTTAGTACAAGGCATGCCAATAATGGTGATAACTTGTGATAAATTACTTCCTTCTAAGGGAATGCCCCAGTCCCTTCTTAGAAAAACTGGTCCTGTCCACACATCCAGCTGAAATAGCCCCAGTAGCCTTAACTTCCAGCATGGAACTGGCTCACACATCCTGCCCCCATGCTGGCCTGCCACAGTTTCTGTGGATGGAGCAGCCAATTCATATACAAACCAGTGGGATGTGAGATTGCTTGGTAGGATAAGCTCTTCTCAGAGAATCACAACCCCAGTCTTGGAAACGTGTACTTGGAATTCAGATTAAATCAGGCAGTTAAAGCTTGATTTTTCTCTACCAGCCCACAGTCAATTCATTACTAACAGCTAGAAGCTCTTACTTCAAAACAGACTTTAGAGAGTATGGTCTTAGACAGGAGCCAAGAGCAGCCCCCTCTACCTGAAAGCAGGAAAGAGAACATGCCCAGAGTCCTAGGAAGGAGCCAAGGGCAGTACTCTCTACTTGGAAGTAGGAAAGACAGCACAATGAAAACACTTCAATGCAGGTGGTCCACCACAGTTACCACCATAACCATGGCGGGCACAAAAGTGGCTTGTCACCACAGTGGTAGTTGCAGCCACTATTCAGGTGGCCTGCCAGACATTCAACTGCACTGACACAAGGAGAGTCATCAGCAGAGACCAGAAAAAGGAGAAGACATCTCTTTCCATATAGCCCACTCTAGAGTAATAAAAGAAGCTACTGATCTACCAGATGACCAGACATTGACATAGAGATACTAGAAATGTAAAAATCCAATAAAATATGACACTACCAAAAGAATATAGTAATTCTCAAATACTAGATCCTATAGAGCAGGAAACCCAGAAATAACTGAAAAGAAATTCTGAGCAACAATCTTAAGAAAACTTGCTAAGATATGAGAAGACCCAGTCAGACAATGTAATGAAATGAAAAAGAAAATCAAGGATATGAAGGAGGAAATTTACAAAGAGATTAATACCTTAAAAAAGAGTGTAGTAGAACTCATGGAACAGAAAGATTCACTCAACAAAATAAAAACCACAACTAATAGAATAAGCAGCAGCCTAGAACAAGCAGAAGAAAGATTCTGATCTTGAAGGTAGTCTTTTTGAAATAACTCCATTGGCCAAAAGAAAAAAAAGAAAAAGTAAAAAAGAATTTTCAAAAATGAAGAAAATCTGAGAGAGCTGCCAGACAAACTTAAGCACACAAACGTTCAAATCATGGGTGTTCCAGAAGAGAAGGAGAAAGGAAAGTCATGGAAAACCAATTCAATAAAATAATAATGGGAAACTTCTCAGATATAGATATACACAAACCTTCAGATCCAGGAGGCTCAAAGATCCCCAAAGAGATTCAACCCCAAAATATCCTCTCCAAGACACATTATAGTCACACTGGCAAAGCTCAAAGACAAAGAGAAATCTTAAAACAAGCAAGAGAAAAGTTTCAAGTCACCAGTAAGGGTGTCCCTGTCAGTCTAACAGCAGATTTCTCAACAGAAACTCTACAGGCCAGAAGAAAATGGGATGATATATTCTAAATACTAAAACAAACAAGCAAACAACAACAACAACAACAAAAAAAAAACAGTCAGCCAAGAATACTATACCCAGCAAGACTATCCTTCAGAAATGAGGGAAGAATAGTGTATTTTCCAGAAGAACAAAAACTGCAGGAGTTCACTACCACATGATGAGCCTTGCAAGAAATCCTCAAGGAAGTCCTTCATCTAAAATCCAAAAGGGATAATTGCTATCATATATACACAAGAAAGAATAAAACCCACTGATAGAACAAAAATGCAAACAAGCAAGAGAAAGAAACTAAATCTTACCACCTCAAAAAAACAGTAGTGACAATGTGATAATGCCCTTGCTTTATTTCTGATTTTAATAATGTTGGTCTTCTCTCTTTTTTTCCTGGTCGGTTGAGATAAAATTTTGTTGATCTTTCTGAAGAGTCATGTTTTTGTTTTGTTGATTTTCTCTATTGTTTCAAATTCTCAATTTCATATATTTCTGTTGTAATCTTTGTTATTTCCTACTTATATTTGCTTTTGGTTTAGTTTGCTCTTCTTTTTCTATTTTCTTAAGGTTGAAGCTTACATTACTGATTTGAGATTTTTCTTATTTTTAATATAGGTGTTTACAAACATAAAATTTCCTGTAAGCACTGTATGAGCCCTGCACCCTACAAATTTTCATATGGTGTACTTTTATTTTTATCTCAAAGAACACTCTAATTTTCCTGTGATTTTTATTTTTACACATTGTTTATTTAAGAGAGCGTTGTTTAATTTATACACATTTGTGGATTTTCTAAATTTCCTTCTGTTATTGTGGTCAGAAAACATATTTTCTAAGATCTTAGACTTTTAAAATCTATTAGATTTGTTTTGTGGCCAAAAAGTTAAAAAAAAAAAAAAAGAAAGACTCCACATCTGCCCGCTTCTCACTACCTCTTCTGCTACTACCTTTATTGTAGCCATCAGCATCTCTCATTTGGATTATGCCATTATCTTCTCTCTTTTTTTGATATGAAGTGATACTTTTGTTTATTTCATAGAGGAAGAGAATAAAATGGTGGTTTCCAGAGGCTGAGGTGGTCAGGGAGAGGAAGGAATGGGCAGATGTTGGTCAAACCATACACATTTATAGAAAACAGGAAAAAGAAATTTGAGAGATCTGTTGTATAGCATAATGACTATAGTTAATGACAATTTATTATATTATTGAAAAATGGAGATACTCTATTATCTTCTGCCCTTGCCTCAACTAGAGGCATTTTTAACATAGTAGCCAGAACATAACTCCTCTGTTCGATAACTTCCCATTCCATTGAAAGTAAACCAAAGTATTTAAAATAGTTTGCAAAGCCCTATACAACCTCAGTTCTTGCCATACCTCTTTAATCTCACCTCTTGTTTCTACTGCCTTCTCTGCTCATCCCATTCCTGCCACTCTGGATTCCTTTTTGTTCCTTGATATTTCCAACATTTGCTCCCATGCAAGGATCTTCGCACAAGATTTTTCTCTATAATGTTCTTTTCTCAGATACCTGCATGTCTCACTCTTTTACCTCCTAAAGGTCTTTGATCAAATTTTACCTTCTCAGTAAGACTTTCACTGATCACTCTGTTAAAAATTGCATGCACCCACCTCCACCCACATCACTTTTCATCCCTTGCCCCTGCTTGGTTTAGTCTCCACTGTATGGAGCATCGTCTAATCTAACAGGTTATTTACTGTCTGTCTCTCCTGAGTAGAATGCAGAGTCTCCACAGGCAGGGATTATTGTCTGTGACACTCCTGCATCACCAGCATGGCAGAAATTGTTGCCACACAATATGTGTTGAATAGTAAATGAATGAAAGGTGCAACTGAAAACTAAAAGACCAGACATGAGAGGTTATTACTGAACTATACAGTTGTGTGAATAGAATCTAGCAGGCACAGGTATGGATGTAGACAATAGATTTAAAATACAAGATAAGGAAACAGGTGAAAAAATTTGCAAAATCACAGGTCTTGGAGGGAGAAACCACAGATTCCTGCTTTAAGGTCTAAGAAACCACCCTACACTCCAATTTCATTGTGACACAGCCTACTACACTTTCTGTCCTAGGATGTCATTAAGATTTCACTCACTCATGGTTACGCTTAAAGTCCATCATCTCTTTCAACATTCTGCCATAGATTCAGTCTTTGTTTCTTATACTCAAAGAACTTAAAGTGTTGTTTCTCGGTACTACTAAATCTTTTTTATATGACAAATACTTTATTTTACACCACTGAAAGAAAGTGAGCTGAGATGCCAGGTACTGTTCAAGCTTTATTAAAGAAAGAAATCTGCTGGGCTGTACTCAAAATGGAGGACAGCCCGGGACTGCCCTGAAAATGGTGGACAGCCCCCAAAATGGGTTTGTGAGAGTTCATATTAGCTTTTGGGTGCAAAATGTATGAGGGGAGGGACCAGTAGGTTGATGTAACTGGGTGGAGAACTGCACCAATGCAGAAGCTGGAAAGTTGTTTCTAAGTCAGGAGGCTTCTTGTAAAGGGAAGAGCAGAGAGGCTTGGTGCTGGAGTGGAAGACGAGGCCGGGAGCTATTTCATGCTGGTGCTTATCGTGTGCACAATGGTGCTGGCCATGTCCAAAATCCATCATTCCTGCCTTTTAAGTATAAGAAGAAGGGAAAAAGGGCAAAGGTCTCATTCTTCTGAAGCTACTTCCTGCTGGAGATGGGTGAAGATATGAAAAAAATAAAAGATTTATGTTGGCAGGTAAAACAATTAGGGGGTGGGGTACTGGTTTTGTGTGGAGAGGGTGTATTACTCCGGGGAAGAGTCACTGGTCCTAAAGAGCTGATATCCTCCTCATAGAAACAATTTGGTGACCTTTTGGTTGGTGAAAGCCTGTACACATTCCTGAAAGAAATTAGAGAAACAGCCAAAGAGACAGGGACCAAAAAGCAGGATAAGTCCCAGCACAGTTATGGGTCCTAGTACGGGCATGGGCCAGGGTATCCAAGGGTTCAGTGAAATGGTTTCAGTTGTTTTGGGTCACCCCAGACTCATTTACATAATAACAGCATTCCTCCCCCTTGAAGAGGCAGGTGTCTTCCTTCTTGGCTGTAAGGAAGTAAAGGGCTTGACAGTTCTGTAAAGCAACTATTGTGATTGAGGTGACCTGTCACTGGAGGGAGGAGATGTTATCTATACTTAGTTCTTCTGAGGGTTTTTGATAGAATTGAGAGGCTGTAGCAGGGCCCACTATGCCAGTTCCAGTTGCAGGAAGGATCCCTGCCCCAATTAAAAATGTATGATTGGTGCCCTACAGGAGCAGGGGGCAATTCCTGTAGGGGAGGGGGTGAAGTTAATCCCAGCCTCGTCTCCATCTCTGCATCTGTCTGGAGGGTGATGTCAGGGACAAGCCAAAA
>NW_007729225.1:196822-206363 GCF_000696425.1 Galeopterus variegatus | reverse complement strand
TAGGCTTTATAACCAGAAGGATGGGTGTGTTGGAAGGCAACTGGGTAGGCCGTGAGAGATGAGAAGAAAGGAGTTTGTGTACCACTGGTTTTAAGCCTCTTAGGTGTTTGTTAGCGATGGGGCACTGTGGGACATTGGGGAACAAAGAGAGGTTCAGCAATTTAACAAGGACAGGGGAATGGCACGTAGCAATGGAGGGAGAAGAAGTGACCCATACCAGGGATTAACCTTGTCCAAGGGGGAGGGGAAGGTGGAAGCCTGAGGGGCCAGGTCTGGGTGCGGCCTGTAGCAGGAGTATTGTAGCTGGAGTTTAGGTGTTTAGGGTAAGAGTAGCTTTGAATTTGAAAAGAATGTCCCATCCCAGTAGGGGGGCTGGGCATTGAGGCATTTTTAAGAATTTGTGTGTGAATTGGGTGTGATGTGGGGTGCAGGAAAGGGCTTGAGTGATCCCTGGGTGGTGTTCTGATCCCGTGACCCCTGCTATTGTGACAGAGGATGGGGTTGTTGGTCCTGCATACTTAGGAAGGGTAAAGTAAGTGGCCCCTGTATCAATGGCAAAGGAGATTGGCTTACCTGCTAGGAGGCAAGTTACCCTGGGCTCACTGATCTCCATGGGGGCCTCAGGCCCTGGGCATTGTCCGTCCTCCTCCTGGGCAAAGCCGAGAAGCTCTGGTAGGGATGGCCGTGAAGCCAAAGGCTGTGGGTTGGGGACTGAGCCACTCCCTCTCTGGCGAGTGGCATAGTCAATCCCCCAGTGACCTGGCCATTTGAAGTGAGGAAAGGTCCCCAGACGGGGCTGTGGATTGGGATATGCTTGTGCCCAGTGGCCTGGTTGACTGCATTTGAAGCAGTTCCCAGGTGGCTTGTCCCTCAAGGCAGCCAGCTGTGGAGTATGTGAACCTTGGATGGTGTTTGCCAGGAACTGGTATTTGGCCTGATCTCTTTTAGAGTTTTATTGAATATCAGGGGCTGATTGGGTAATGAAATGAGAGTGTAAGAGGGCCATGCCTGCAGGGGAGTTTGGATCTATACATGCGTATTCATATTATGCTTCAGAGAGGCAGGTTAGGGACTCATTGGGATTTTCAGTGGATCTCTGTGTGATTTCCCTAAGCTTGTCATAATTGACCGACTTGTGAGTAGCCTTTTGGAGGCCATAAATCAAGTGTGTGATCATATTATCCTTTTTTGGAGGCTGTGAAGTAGGTGTGTTACTATGTTATCCCAGAGATCTTTATCCCTGTGGCCACCCTGGTAGTTCCAATTTGGGTCCATGCAAGGAACAACAACAGCTCCCACAGGCCACCTACTATTTTCAGCTTGTACTTCAGCCACCATCCAGACCTGCTCCCTGTACATGGACTCAGACAATTTCTTCTGTCCCAGCCACTTCATGGAAGGCTTATAAAAAGCCGGAGCTGAGGTGGGGTTGATACCTGAGAACGGGGAGAAGGGGAGGAGCTGAGCTGAGGATGAGCATCTGGAGTCCAGGTGTGGGGAAG
This sequence comes from Galeopterus variegatus, assembly GCF_000696425.1. Lineage (NCBI taxonomy): Eukaryota > Metazoa > Chordata > Mammalia > Dermoptera > Cynocephalidae > Galeopterus > Galeopterus variegatus. Next base: position 204,861 of record NW_007729225.1, on the reverse strand, counting down.
AGAGAGAAATGTGGAGGGCGGACAGATCAGAAGATTGATCCAAGTCTGGAAGGAGAGGTTGAGCATGAGCTAGGAGAATTTGAGACATAGGACAGTTTTGACAGACAGAAGAATGCTTTCAGAGATAGGAGAAGGCCTGAACAAGGAATCTCTACAGCATTTGCCATTTTGGTGAGTGTCTAAATCAAGTGCCATCTTGTGGCCACTGAGATCCATTGTAACGATGCATTTGAGTTTTAATGTCTCCCTGGAGACCGAGAAATTGGCCAGGAGACAGATCAAGGGTGTAGACCATGGAAGTTTGGATTGTGGGGATACCATGGAGATTTAGATTGTGGGGATCCCATGTGGAGGGTGAGAAAGGGCAGTCAGTCCTGGTAGAAGAAGTGTGCCAACACAGAGCATCCTCTCTACTGTCTACCTTCTTTTCAAGAGAAAAGCCATAACAGGCTAATGATGCATCCTTCAATAGCTGGGGAGCAGGAGAAGAGTTCCCTTGGCCAGGTGTCTGGGCTTCGTAAAGACTGAAGTCATAGAGAGTAGTAGGGGAACCCATAGAAGTAGGCAGGACAGACCCAATGACTCACTCTGAATTGAGGCCAGTGTTGGATGCATTGGTCTGAAACAGCCAAAGTAGAGAGTCCCAGAGGCATCTGGTTTCAGCAGGTCCTGGAAGGGTGGCCGAGGGTCAATCACCCCAAGAGAGAGGGAATCATCCACAATGTCGGTCAAAACACTTCCTGGGTTTCAGCACCACGATGAAAGAAAGTGAGCTGAGGTGCCGAGTACCATTCAAGCTTTATTAAAGAAAGAAATCTGCTGGGCTGTACTCAAAATGGAGGAAAGACCAGGGTTGCCCTGAAAATGGTGGGCAGACCCAACAATGGGTTTGTGAGAGGATATATTAGCTTTGGGGAGCAAAATGTATGGGGGGAGGGACCATTAGGTTGATGTAACTGGGTGGGGAACTGCACCAATGCAGAAGCCGGAAAGTTGTTTCTAAGTCAGGAGGCTTCTTGTAAAGGGTAGAGGGGAGGGGCTTGGTGCTGGAGTGGAAGACGAGGCCGGTGGCTATTTTGTACTCCTGCTTATTGTGTGCACAATGGCGCCAGCCATGTCCAACATCCATCAACCACCACATGTATTATTGCATTGACTCTTCCTAGAAATTTTACATCATAAACATTTTTATGACCATTTTTCAAGAAACAGAATCTCTAAGAAGATAAGTCATTTATCAGAGTCGCACATGGGTTAGAGCAGGCCTGAGATAAAAATGCAGGCCTTCTGACCTCAAGACCATGGCTATTTATTTACACCATAGTGCCTGTTCACGGTTTTTCTAGGTAGCTTTTTGTTTTCGGGGGTACAACCACATAATTGCTTATATGCATCCTGCTTTTGATTCTGAAACTCTTATTATTCATGTGCCCTTACCCAGCATTACCTCCCCAAAGCATTTTATTGCTACCTTAATTTTTGATGGAATCTCAGAGCTATAAAAAAAGATAAATATCTTTGTTCCTCCTTTTATCTTCTGTAGATGCCATTTTGCTTGTCTGCCCCCATCCCATCTCTTCGTGTAGGTAACTAGCAGGGTCATGGCTGCCAATAAATCAGAGCACTCAGGAGCCAATTAAACAAAGATGAAACAGACACCTGACAAGCAAGAGCATCCTCTGGCCTTGATGGACAGCTGATTAGCAATTAAAGGGATGATTTATGTCTTAAAGGAAAGGTAGCTACCTATCTCACAAGCACATACATATCTGCACGTAAAAAATAATTCTTTCCAAAAACCTTTGAATCACTCAAAAATTGCCCTGAACTTCCTCATACTGATAAACATATCAGATAATGTAAATAATTTGCCCAAGGGCATACAGATAATCAGGATTCTATGCTTCCTAATCTGCTCCTTGGTTCTTTTCTGAGTAGTATGTTGTCTCCCTGCTTTTGAGGATAAAATTCAGTCTTTGGCTTCATTTCCAAGACTCTCAATGGTCTGCACAGCTTCCCAGCCATTTTTCCTTTGCATTCCAGCTTAAAAGACACTTCTTCCTTGAAGCCTTCCACTCTCTTTATCCCTTTTAGTTAATTCCTCTCTTTTATTAGCTCCTATGGCATTGCAATATCTCATTACAGCAATCATCACAGCCTGGAGGGTTGTAATTACATCAGTGTTTTCCTGACTTTCGAATTCCTAGTGGAAGGAGCAATAGCATTAAATAGAAGGGACCAGAATCTAGGACTTTCCCTCTCAGACCAGTCTTCTTCTATTTTCCAGATCCTCCAGGAGTCCTTGTGCTCTCATGATACACTAAATGGTGGACAAAAGTGATGAGAGTACTGCTAACAATAATTTACCCTAATTTGCCTAATGACATTGAACCAAAGATAATCAGTAAGTTAAACAGAAACATAGTCTCCCTTCATAAACTTTTAAGTGTTCGCTCCACCAAGCCCCAGGAGGTATTCCTACTAGATTTGTCAACTGGGCAAGATTAAACAGACAAGCAAACAAACTACTACAACAACAAAACACAACAATCATAATTCAGGCTTGAGAACAGCCTTTCCAGTTGGGTTTATTTGCAGTTTTCAGTTTTCATTGAGTTCTCCTGGGTGAGATCTCCCAATCCTGGTTTCTATTTGTCCCTGCCTTCACCAGCCCCAAACAACAATCATAATTCAGGCTTGAGAACAGCCTTTCCAGTTGGGTTTATTTGCAGTTTTCAGTTTTCATTGTGTTCTCCTGGGTGAGATCTCCCAATCCTGGTTTCTATTTGTCCCTGCCTTCACCAGCCCCAATCAGTTTTAATGATCCAATCAGGCTTCCAACCAGTGTTTTTTCCCTACAGGAGGCAGGGAGGACAGGATCAGTCCTAAGCCAGCAAAGCTACAGTGTGTGAGCCTCAACTCCTGCCCCTAAGCAAGCAGACTTAAAAATAATATTCTTCATAGTCTAGAACTTTTCTGTGCCCAAAAATCTATGCTTTTTTTTCTAACCTACTATATATATTGAGTGCTTACCATGTGCCCATCACAATGTGAAGCTTTGATCTACATTATTTTATTTACACTTATGCCCCTGAGACCGGCTTCCACTATGAAGTGTGAAGCCTGACCTATAAACTAATCTGTCTCCCCCTGGAGTCCATGCTTTTGGAATTGGATCAGAGCCATAAACTCCAGTTGGCTTGGCTGAATCCATGGTCTCTGTATTTGTTCTTAATTCACCTCTAAACCAACTTTCATCATCAGCACCAGAGTTCTCTTCCTGAATGTGTATCAGAAAATTCTATTAACATTCCCTCATTTTAAAATTTCAGTTGTTTCTTTCTGTCCCCAGTATAAAATCCAAGCTGCTGAGACTGCCTTCCTGGCCCATCATAGCCCCACTCCAGCATTTCTTTCTAGTTTTGTCTCCAACAACAAATCTACTCCATCCCACCTCCTTCTGACCCATTTTTTGATTGTTCAGACCATCAAGTGTACTACTTCCCTAAAAACACCTGCACACCTTCTGTGCCTTTGCCCATGGAATATCCTTTGCTGAAAATGTCTTCTCCTTTCTTTGTGGGAACAGTGGAGTCCCAGATATCATTCAAGACCTAGCTTTATAGTCAAGTAGAATCCCAGGGGGGGAAAATGGTAATCTCTTACATTGTTCACCCATAGTAATTAGTGAAATGATTTTGAATTTATTACTTTCTGTCTTTTTTGTAGCAATAAATAGACATGTCATCTCTTGTAGACAGAAAGCTCCATGGAGTCAAAGTCCACATCCTCTTTATTGTTGTGTTCTTCCACTACCCGTTACCACCCCACACATGGCCTCCATCTCAGCAGCAAGTTTAGGGCTTGGTACATAGGACAGGCCTAGTGACAGCTGCCAATATTGGCTGGAGTGAAGAGACCTGAAATTTTCTCTTGAGGGCTGTGTTTAGAAACTGCTACGATCTTTTCCGACGACTGCAGAGCAAATTGGATTTACCTTTTCAATTTTGCATTATTCTCATGTTATTGGGATTATGATGAATAATAAGATAATAACATCAATTAGCCTCTGGATGACTAATGGTCCCTTAAATTGATTGTGAACAATCAATTTGAACATCTTTCTATGGCCAAATTAGAATAGGGTGGGATAGAGAGTGTTTTGTAGACATCCCTGAGAATAAAAATGATAAAATTATGTCTGATGAACACTGAGGGTGGTATGGAAACTCCCTAGGGTTTGAAAACAGAGGTGAAGGGCAATTTAACAATTTTAGCTCCCTTTCTGACAAATGGAAACCAAAAGGATCAAAGAGTTTGCTCCAAAAGTTTGTTCATAAGTTGGCTACTTAAAACTTAGTGGTACTTTCAACACAGAGTTCACATCGTACATTGTATTTTTACTCCTCCCATTCCACCAAAATCTGTTGAACCTCTAGTGGACCTGAAGTATAATGTTCAATCTTAGCTATAGATTATTAAAGACATTGAGGAGAAATGCTGTCAATGTCCAGGTTGGGCCTCCACATAAACACTATCTTCCCAGTGCAGTGGCACCTGGGACCCCACTCTGACTTCTTAATCACCATAGAAGTGGATCTTAGCTAATTCCAGGAGACTGAGACAGAGACCAGTTTTCATCTGTAGATTTTCTGTAGGATGGGGTAGGACAAGGAGAGAGGTGGAAGAAAGCAAAGGGAAGATGCTACCATTTGGGTGCAGAGAGCTATAGTGAAGGGCCTGGTGTCCTGTCAGTCAAATCTCTAGGTACATCTTTGAAATTCACTCTTTCAGGTTAGTCTTTTACTTTTTTCTGCAGACTTTGGAATTTTCTATGTGTGCTTTCACAGTTTTTGTCATTCCCTGTTGCTTCAGATTGGATTTATTTTTTCAATCCCAGACCAATGCAGACATATGCAGCCTTTTATTAAAAAGCAAGAGGAAACATGGTATCGTAAATAAATTTAATTCATTGCACAAAACATGGGAATAAGTTCTGAAGAAATATTAACAAATAGGCAGAGCATTGAGGAGCAGATTAGCAAGGGAGATGGACACAAACATCAAAATCCATAAGCAAAGTTATGAAAGAGGTTCAAAAAGTGATTAATTTTTCTCGATGGGGCTTTGAAGAAGACCCCATAGAGACGAAGTCATTAGGTCTGGGTTACGGGAAATATCAAAACCAGATGTTCACTGAGACTTCCTGATCCTTGAGATCTTCCTAAGATTGGTTCAGGTGTCAAATTTTGCAGCCTATGGAAATCAAAGCTCTCATGAGATTTCTGAAAGCTTCTGAACATGGTTATACTTTCACAGTCTGAACTCATGGCTGATCAATTTATGAATTATCTCAGCATCACATGCATGATGTCCCATATCTGGAGACTGTTCTGAGCTGTGTCAACTGGACATTCACCTTTTCTACTTCTTTTATTTACAGACACACATATTCACACACACACACTCACACACCACTTACACATATCCATTTTCATGTACAAAATATTTTGTTGAAAAATTGGGGGGCTAAGAAGAGTTTTACATTACAATAATTTAAACCACCCAAAACTGAGTACTAAGTATTCTTTGTTATAAAAGTTCCTCTCCTGCTTGATTGGGGATTTCTCATGGCTGCTTCATCCTACAGGGTACCCAACACTTGCATTGTCTTGAGACACTTCTCATTTCTTCCTTTTCCACATCTTTTCCAGACCCCACTCTTCCCAGATGCCTTCAGAAAGACAATTCAGCTCTTCCCTGCCCCTGCTCCTAACTCAGCTCTATTCCCCGCTTTGTCTGTCCAAATTCATTAAACAAAATCTGTCCTGCTTAGCATACATTTATAATGTATAGAGTAATTATAATTTCATTGGTTATAAAAGAATTGAGATGTCTAAGTAAAAATAATGTGACTAGAAAATATTTTCAAGTGTTAATTAATTACCTACCTAAGAACTCATCAAGTTTCTTCCCTTGGGCCCTGAACCAGTCCTTCCCCAGCATACTGTCTTGAATGTAAGCTCACTCCCGCTTCAGATGACAGTATATTGATAGAAAACTAAGAATAAAGTAATTCTGATGTATGACAAAAAGATAAAATGTATGCATGCATAGTTAGTACACTCCCCTCTCCCACAAGTTACCCTCCTGACCTCAAGCTACCCTTCCCCAAAACACACAACAATTAAGGCAGAAAAAAGATGAACCCAGCCCCACAATGTGGAATGTCTACCACATTGTGTACAGGGATTGGGTAGTGGGGGAGGGGAAATACCATAGAGAAATCTGACAAATATTGGCAGTTTCTAGACATGCCACGTAGAAGTTTACTGTAAGCCAGATATTTAGATCAGAAGGAGGAAGATATGGCTCTTCAGTCGAGTTGAGGGAATATGTGTGGGCTGTTTATAAAAAGGCCAGGACCAGGACTGTAGAGTCCATCAACAGCAGTGGTGGAGAAAGATAAGAGCTGAAATGTCTAAGAAGGGATGAGCCACCCTTCCTCCTTCACTTACTTTCTCTTAGGTTCCAGCATTTTTAACAACTTCATCACGTATGCATTTGTCTTACCAGATGTCAACTTTGTAATTTTTATTTTAATGGGTGATTGAATGTCTACAATGTGCCAGGATATGCTACATACTTTTGATTGCATTCTCTTATATCTTGTTTGATCTTCATGTTAACCATAGCACATTGATATTTTATTCCCATTTTGCAGATTTAAACACACACACACACACACACGCATGCACTCACATCAAAGATAAATTGATTTGCTTAAGGTCAAGGAAGTAATAAATGTCAGAACCAGAATTTAAAACTGGTCTTCTGATCTCGAGTTCATGATTCTTTCCACAGCAGAATATTTTCCTAATATATTAGATCTAAAATGATGTTAGAGATTATTTTGTCCAGGAATGACAGATATATTCTAAATGATGTGCCAACTCTAACCGTTCAAGGCTGCCTGGAGTGTGTGCTGGGCAGAACATGGGGACCCATCACTGGCTCAGTGGGATAAAGCACCATGACTGATTCTTGATGTCTGCCTCAGGCACCTATGCCAGGTCCTTTCCAACCTTAGCTTAGTTCTCTCTTCCCATTTTTACAGACGGGAAAATTGACACTAAGAGATTTAAAATGAATTGCCCAAGAGCACACAGTGTGGAGTTAGCAGAGACAGGGTTAAGTCTCCACCTCTCCTGACTCCATATCTTCTGCTCTTGGTCTTACCCTGGTTGTTCCCTTGAAGCTCTCACGGGAAACCTGCAAAATCACTCATCTTCTCTGAATCTCTTACTGACCTTGTTTTTCTCTCACACATCAAATATGCGCATTGTCCGAGTAAAGTGTTTGGAAGAGGAGTTCGTTGTGAAATACTAGCTAGCTATTGTCAGTAAGATTCCTCAGTCAGCGTAAGATTCCTGTCAGTTTTTATTGAGGAATTGCTGACAGAGACGTGTTATAAGTGATTGATGACAGAGACGTGTCATAAGTGATTGATGAGCACCAAGTGCTGTTGTTGGGACTGATTAAGCATGTACTAAGCGGTCAAGAAATAACCAGACCCAGCTTAGCATTTAGGAACCAGCTGGTGCTAAATTTTCCTGAATGATATTGATCTGATCAGCTCAAAGCACTATGGAATGGTTCATTGGCACAAGGAAAGTGACTGAAGCACTGTGTTTAAATTTAGGAGAAACAGACTGAAGAACGTAGTCATTCACTGAAATGGCATCCATTTAATGGTGGAGAGAAAGTACATATGCGTAAAATGAAGTGGAAATTTGAAGACTCTATCCAGATAATTCAGACAGAAAATTTTTCTCTGGTGGTACTTAACTCATGGGTTGTTGCAAAATTACATGAGGCAGTACTCATAAATTATTTAACCGGTGCCTAGAAAACAATAACTGATCAAAGAACAGCAAATAATAGCATTTAAGAAATGAGAAAGTGTTGTATGTGTGTGTGCGGGTGACAGTGCACATGTGTGCCTGTGTGTTTTCCCTCTTTTAATCATCTGCTTGACA
>NW_007729225.1:194234-196011 GCF_000696425.1 Galeopterus variegatus | reverse complement strand
GATTGAAGTCGCTGTTCATAAAACTGACTCACAGAGAGGTTAAGTAATTAGCCCCAAGTCACACAGGTGTTGAACGCTTGCAATGATGCGGAATGGGGTCTCTTTTCTCCCAATTCAGAGTGTTGTGCACGCTCCCTTTATATCAGGATCAAAAATGCCTCTGCTTCTCCTATCACTTTTTTCCCTGTTTTCTATACCTTGTATCTTCCTTTTTCTCTTTCTATTTTTTACTCTAATTCAAATTAACAACTATTCATAAAATTTATTTCATGTATCCACTGTTGATCACTAGACCATGAACTCACACTCAGTCCATATTAATGGCAAATGCTGGTGGTTTTCTAATTTCTACTTTTCTTTTTGACAGATTTTGTTCAAATCATCATTTGAACAAAACACAAGGGAGAATAACTCCATCCCAGACTCCAGGAATAAATTCAGAATACCAAGGGTACGCATTTCTCCGCCAGAGATGTCTGTAGTCGGGGACATGTGATCAGGTTCTGGACAATTAGAGGTGGTCTACTCAGGCTTTTGGGAAAGGATCTTTTTTTTTTTTTTGCAAGAATATTCCAGAAGAGATGTTTACTTTCTTGTACTGTATGTTGGAATATCTGGATAGGAAGCTAAAATGGCACCTGCTTTGTTCCTAGAGGGAAGCCAGATTTCTGGCATTTCTAGCTTCCTGGTTTGTGAACCAATTTCCCATTTGAGTTAACATTTTCACTGTTTAGCTGCTGAAGGCATCTTAACTGATAAAGTGCCCTAAAGAAACTCTGCAGTTCTTGTTATTGCTGTGGCGTGTGGTTACTAGCACATGCTGTGGGGTCCTACTCAGAACAATATTGGTTTTGGCCCTTGCTAGCTGGGCAATTAATTTTTCTGTGTTGGGTACCTCCTTTCTCCTCCTCTCCTTTATTTTTCTGACAACACCCATCACTCTTAGACANTGGGTACCTCCTTTCTCCTCCTCTCCTTTATTTTTCTGACAACACCCATCACTCTTAGACAGCTATATGTTTATATATACATATATATGTACATATATGTATACATGTCTTTTTTTTTTCTTTGATATAAGCTCTATGAAGGCAGGTATTTTTATCTGTGTTGTTTGCTTCTAAATCACAGAGCCTGGCACACTGTAGAAGGTGACTAAATCATTGCTTAATAAATTAATTGATTAGTAAAAAATTAATTAGACAGGCAACCATGTCATAGAGTTGTTGTGATGGTAAATTTAGATAACATATGTAAATATTTTGAAACTGCCTGGCATATGATTATTAAAACAAATAAAGGCAACCACTTCTCTAAGTTTTGGCAAGATTTCTGTAACTAGTTCTGGAATAAATATTTATTAAAAGTCATCTGTCATGTCATCTATCCTCCAGAGATAATAAATGTTTGTTGTTTTAAGCTTCTGACTTTTCCAATAATTTGTTATGGAGCAATAGATAACTAATTTACTTCTACTCTCTATCCCTCCATCCCTCCTCACCCTTTTCTCAATGCTCTGAGCTCTCTTGCATCATTCCCAGTTTTCATTTACCCAAATATCTATTCTCATCCAACAGATATTTATATGTGCCACCTATGTGTAGGCATGGTGTTAGGCATTGACAGAACTGTCAGGATCTGCAAGATTCAAGTCATGTCAAATTCCACCTGCTTTAGGATGCTTCTCTGGAATTTTGTGAGGTACACTGGTCTCTCGGATTTCCATGGCTTGGAACTCTACAAGTTTGCATTAAATTTTAAGCTTTCCTTGAATGCA
>NW_007729225.1:190425-193572 GCF_000696425.1 Galeopterus variegatus | reverse complement strand
ATAGAGTATAATTCCCAAAATTGTATGAGGCTAGGTGGGCAATATTTCCACATGAATCTATTTGATTATCTCCAAATTTATATCTCTCTTGCTACAAACAATTCCATATGCTAATAATTACATATTTTTGAATGTTTATTTTATGTCACTTTTCAGATGCATTATCTCATTAAAACTTTTCAATGACCCATTTTGGAAGACACTGTGATTATGCTCCTTTTTTTTTTTTATAAAAGGAGAAATGTAAACTTAAATAATTTAACCATGTGGGAATAGGTGGAACCAAAAATTACACCTGAGCATTCAGATACCAAAATTTGTACACTGAACATTATGCTAGGCCTTGCTCCATTTTGTCATGCACGTCCACACTCCTTGTGACAGAAATCATTTGACAATGAAAGAGGAGCAGCCTAGGAATGTGGTTATTGAGAGTTTAATCTTGATTTTTTTCCTTCTAATATCTGAGTGAATTTTCATTTTGTCATGCATGTCCACACTCCTTGTGACAGAAATCATTTGACAATGAAAGAGGAGCAGCTTAGGAATGTGGTTATTGAGAGTTTAATCTTGATTTTTTTCCTTCTAATATCTGAGTGAATTTGACCAAATATTTTAAATCATTAGGTCTCACTTGTCTCATTTTTAAAATGAGAAAATGTCTATTTTTTTTTTTACTTCCCAGAATTTCTTATGAGACTCAACATGGGATCATGCATGTGAATGAACTCTGGAAATTCTAAGTCATGACATGAGAGTGAAGTATTTATTAGTGCAATCAAAAACCTGTTTTGCACACTTCCTGTGTGCTAGACAATTTTATAAGCACTGGGGACAGTGTTTAGACATTGCCTGCCCTACTTGAGATTCTAACCTGTTGAGGAGGAGATAGACTATGAACAAACAAATAAATAAAACAGATATTATAGCTTTGGAAATTGATCTTCACTGTAACAATGAGAACACAACAATGACCATGTAAACAGAAGAAGGCAGGGGAGATAGAGGATGTAGTAGAGAAGGTGATAACAATCCTAAGTAGGGTGATGAGAGAAGGTCTGAAGGAACATCTGGTCATAGAGCTGAAGAAAATGATCTGAAGAAGGTGATGGAGCACGTGCTTTAGATACACCAGAGAATCATCTTTCAAGTTTAAAAAATAAATAAAACTAAATAGTGCATTCAAGCGTCCTGAAAAAGAGCGTGTCTAGTGTGTCCTAGAATAGCAGGTAAACAGTGTGGCTGAATTAGAGCGAGTCAGAGGGAGAATATTGGAAGTAACATCAGAGTTGGGGAAAAAGAATGAGACCCTGTGAGTCACTGTAAGGGCTTTGACTTTCACTCTGAGTGAGATGGGTGTCCAGTGAAGGAGTGATGTCATCTGATTCACCTTCCACAAGGGATTCCCTGAATACTGTGTCAAACGACGATTACATTCTGGGGTTGAGGGGTAATAGGGATGGGGGAACAGTGGTCAGGTTCTGGGCATGCATTGAGGATAAAAAGAACCAGAATTTTTGGCCAGAGAAATGTGGAATACACAAAAGAATGTACACAAAGATGCAAAGATAGCACAGATATTTGGGCTGAGCAACTGAAAGGATGGAGTTTATATTTCCAAATATGAGTAAGACTGTGAGGAGCAAGTCTTGTGGGTGCAATGGGATATTGGCTATATTTGATATGGCTATTAGTAGAAATGCATGGGAGAGTTAGATATTGGGACCCAAAGCTCAAGAGGGATATCCTGACTGAAGATGTAAATTTAGAAGTCATTAGTGTAATGTCATTTAAAATAATGTTCTAAATAATGTTCTAAATCAAATCACCAAGGGAGTGACTGTAGATAGAGAAAAGAAGGAACCCCGTGATAGCCAATGCTTAAGAATGAGAAGATAAAGTGTTCCAGAACAAGACACTATCAGTGTTCCGTGAGGTAGGAGGAAAAATAAAGTGTATGCATCTTGAAATCAAGTGGAACCAAAGTGTTTCAACAATGAAGAACAAACTAAGTAAATGCCTCTGTTGAGTCCATTAAGAAGATTGCAAAAGGAATATTGGATTTAGCAACAGGGAGGTTGAGAAGACCTTGGAAAGACTGATAGTGTTATCATTATTATTGAACTTAAGGGGTAGAAAGAAGGCTAAACATGGAGTCAGGATACTTAGATTCAAGTGAAATAAGGGAAGGAAAAAAAGAAGGAAGGAAATAATGGAGAAAGGAAGGAAATAAAAACATGAATGCTTTCATCATAGGGTAATTATGATAATCAAATGATATAATGAAGCTCAACCTACTTTGTGGGATGTGAAGGGACATGCAAATATCAACTCAAAATATCAAGGTCATGGAGCATGTGTGATCATTAAGTATCTGTAACTAATTTCACGCTCTCAAAAACTGCTCAGCCACACACCACGCCACTACATGCACGTGCACACACACACACACACACACACAATGTATGCAGATTCTCTCAGTAATACTGGAGACTGAATATGTATCATGAAGCTCTAGCAGGTTTAGAAGTTAAGCCAGCCTGTTGCAGCTCTGCTGCCACTGACATTACCAGACGGCATTAATTTAATTCCACTCAGTTATGCTTTTAAATTTGATTTGAGAAATGTGTCATAAAATGCTATTGAGAAGTGCAGTGCTGCATTCCTAAGCAGGCTGGGAGCCTGTATATGTTCTGGGAATCCTTGAAAGAAACGGATTGAGATCACGTTGTGCCTGTGGACTTAGGGAGTTTACTTTTTGCTGGGATCTGGTGACAGAGCTTTTCTGATCTTGGATTGCTCACTGTTGAGAGGAGAACAGAAGCAAAGTGCACTTCTCAAGGCAATAAGGAAAGGGATTACAAAGAATAAATTATGGCATATGAAAAATTACAATTTTAACAAATAACAGAGATGGTCAAAAAGACTTTGCATATATATGAAACCAAGTTTATTTTAAAGTCTCTTAGCTCACTTGTTATAGTAGGCCATTTGTATTACTTTCTCACGTCCCTTTTCTGGTCTCAGTTTCTCTATGCTTAAACTGAAACTGAATGGCAGTTTGACTATTGAATTGGCCACTCAGATTTTGGCTTTTTGTGGATTTTTAAAAAAGAAAAGTTAACGCTCTTTACCAGGACCTTAATG
>NW_007729225.1:188380-189092 GCF_000696425.1 Galeopterus variegatus | reverse complement strand
CTTTGCTTTTTTGTAAGATCAGTAGTAAATCAACAGGTGTCTGTTTCCAAATGTAGAAGTATGGTAGTGTCTTCAGCCACTTGCAAATATTTAACACTCATTTTCAACCATGTTCCTGGCTGCAAGACATGTTCCTCATCACATCCCCGTTTCTGCCCTGCTTGCTCACTGCACTCTGTCTGAACTGTACTTATTGACTCTGCCTTTGAGACTGTGCCGTTGTTCTTTCATTAGTCAAAATCGCCTTCACAATCACATCTCTGTGCGTTCTTAATCAGTTCTTGTTGATTTGCCATGAACTATGGATATCAACAATAAAATTCACAATACATCAATCAATAGGGGCATTGGTCACAAATTGGTAATCAATAGTGGTGGTATTATCCATACATAGAATACAGAAGATACAACACTGCACCAAAAAAAAAAAAAAAAACCTTTAAATTCCCTGAAATCTTGACGTGCATATATTAAGGAAATTTAAACAGTTTTTCAAAATGATATCAATACTAAATATTTATTTACTAATCTTCAATACTGAATTATGAAGCTGAATGGAAGTTTTTCAAATTGTTGATTAAGAAATATCTAGCTGGAGGTAGAAATAAATAAACTTTCTAATCTCTCTATAAAAATTTACATAAAAACATCATCATATGAAAAAATGTTCAACATCACTCAGCATCCGGGAAATGCAAATCAAAACCACACT
>NW_007729225.1:168404-187135 GCF_000696425.1 Galeopterus variegatus | reverse complement strand
AATTAATTAATTAATTAATTCACTCACATACACACACACACACAAAACCGGGGGGAGGGGAGAGGAAGATATAACAACTACAATTTTTTTTTGAAGTTCCTACAACAAGCAAATAGAAAGGACATGCTTGGGTGGGAGGGGGGAGAGGGAGGAGGGAGGGAGGTTTCGGTGATGGGACATAATAATCAACTACATTGTATATTGACAAAATAATAAAAAAAAAAATCATCATATGAAGAAATCAAAACCATGCAGGTAAAATCTAAAAACATGATAGAGGTATGGTACACAAACTATAAAAAAATTATGTTGTTTTGCTGGATTTTGTAAAATATTCATCAGCATTTCAGCATTGTCAGCAGGTGAGCATTGTGATTTGTTAAGATGTTTTTACTAATTTTAAATAAAGATTACTTTTATGTCTAAGTTTTTGTTATTTTAATATTTTTTTTCTTAAGGGGGGCCCCCAAATTATATGAACTACAGTCCCCACCAAACATGAGCTCACCCTGGCAAGAAGTTTGTGTTTTTTTCTAAAGCTTGCATTCCCAGATTTTGGAATAAGAAGAGAGTTGACTAATGTTTGGAAGAATTACTTGATGTTTTCTAAGAATCCTTTTTCAACTGGATTTACTGTCTCTTTTGAGAATAATATGATAGAAACTTTGATCCTTATTTTTTAGAAGCCACTAAGAACTGCTCCAAGGAGATCTGCTCCTGCTAAGGATTATAGAATCCACTTTTAACAAGCACCCTAGTGCATTTAAAGACCATACACTCTCAAGCCCTCTGACGTGGGGTCTATAGTTTCCACAGACTCCCCATGTAGACACAGACATCTCTTGCTTGTCTGAGCTTATTGGGTGAGGTGCAGTTCGGGATCCCTTATGAGTAGCACCTCCCCAAGGACCCCGTTCCCAACAATAAAGCAGTTACATAGAGCGTCCCTGTAATTATGGTACTGACCCCCCACCACCATTGCTTCCCACTTCAGAAACTGGCTTTCCTCTTTTGCCCCATAAAACATAGATCATAGATTATTTTTTGTCCTGAGTTGATGGTCTTCATATACTATACATCTATACTATGCTCCAATGCTTGATACTTCACTTGGGAAATCTGTAAGGGCAGATTTTATCACTTTGTTGTAGGAACAATAACAAAGAAAAAACTACAAAATATGTAGTTTTCTTCTTCTCTTCATTTCTTGCAGAATAAAGTTCATAATCCTGGCATAAAAATCAAGCTATCTTGATATCAAAATCAGGTATCTGGCTTCAGCTACCTGCCCTGCTGGCCTTTAATTTACCAGAGGTAAAACTGAGGATGGCAAAACCCTCTTGACAACATCACAGTAGTGTCTGGGACAGCTGGACCTGAGAAATGCACAGTTTACATGCATGCTAAGAGCAGCAGTCTTGTCTGATCATTCTCTGAATTCCACGTAAGGAATGTGATATGCATTTTCTCCTTCTTCAGCATATGTCGTTACCTAAATATGTGTCATGGTTTCTTTAAGGGCAAGAGCTAAGTCTTTTTGATCTTTATGTAAGCCACAGGGATTAGAAAAGGATACACAAGAGATATTCACTGAGTGCCTGTTGAATTGAATCTGTGGCCATTTAGGCAGAGTCCAGATTTAATCTGTCCAGATTGAGCAAAATGATTTCTGTTCATAGTACAATGCCTGACATGTTGTAGAAGAGAATAGAAAGGAGTGAGTGAGTAGTAAGGATACATTAAGGAAAGTCACTACAATCTTCAACTTTTCAATTCCAGCACCTCCCAATAAATAGATAGAACAATAAATAGATAGATAGATAGATAGATAGATAGATAGATAGATAGATAGATAGATAGATCGATCAATCAATCATGGAGTATTTTCTTTGAAGCAGGAGACTATGCTAAACACTTTTAAGGGTGTTACCAAGAAGTGGTAGATTATTTTGTTGTACCTATTTTACAGATGAAACTGATATTTCTAGAGGACAATCAGTCATACTCATATAATTAATAAAGAACAGAGCCAGGATTTGAGTGCAATGCTGACTGATTTTCAACTAGAATGCCTTGTGACTTTTCATTTAAATAATACAGTCTGAGCAATTTGTTTACTATCTGATTTGGACTTATGCTTTTCCTCACCTCTCAAAAAATCCCCACCTTTGACTCTATGTGCATCAAATATTGTCCTCATCCTACTCTCTGAGAACTTGTCAGAAATTCTTTGCAGCTAATTTTTTTATTTTCTCTCTTTTTCTGTCCATCTCCATCTTTCTGACACCAGCGAAGTTATGTCTTCCATGTAGTTTCCAATCTCAAGGAGCACAGAATAAGGCTTTCGGCTCTGCAGGCCCACAGACTAACCTTGGCATAATGAATGACCTGCAGCTTCAGAATGCCTCTGGAATGCCAAGTAACCACAATTCTGTTTTTCTGGAGTGTGGAATGGCCCGAACATTAGCCAGGTGACCCACAGCAGCACACCACTGGAATGAGAAATAGATTTTGGCTCCTGGAATACCAAGTGCCTACTCAGGTAAAAGGCAAGGAAAATGCAGTGGATAAGCCTTCCTGCTGAGGAAAAATAAATGGTAGTAATTGACTTTGCTGCTATGAGACAACTATCTGTTCATGATAATGGCACCTGAGTTTGAGTCAGGGTGACCTCTTTGAACTGCTCACTGAAAAATATCTGACCCTCCCAAGATCATAGAAGATTTCTTCTCATGGGTAGAAATGTGCTCCCCTCATTTCATGTTCCCTATGCTTTGTCAGAAAGAAGAAACAGAAACCTTGTCTCCAAAATTCATTTTCCTCATGCATTAATTTGGATTTACAAAGCTTTGTAATCTCTTTAGACAGCAGTGTAGGCAGCTACAAAGTCTATTCGGAGAATGCAATTCCCCGGTGGGGAAGCCTGAACCCATAGTGGAATTTGCCTGTAAAGGAAAAAAGTTGTGAGGATATTTGCATCAATCATACCCTTCCCTCCCTCCCTCTCTCCTTCCTTCTTTCCTTTCTCCCTTCCTTCTTTCTTTTCTACCCTTCTTTCTTCCTTCCTTCCATCTCTCTTTCATTCAACAAATATCTACTTACTATCAGGTACTCTACAAGCCCCAGGAGTATAACGAAACAGATGTGATTCTTAATTTTTTGTGCAATACAGTCAATTAATTGTAACACAGTGTGAAATATCCAGTAATGAGAAAGTAAAGGTGATTATGGGAGCCAGGAGAGGGGCACCTATTATTGTGTGGTTAGAGAAAAGAGCAGAGTCAGCTTCCCCCAGGTAGTGACTTCTAAGCTGAAACCAGAAGCATTGGCAGGAGCAAACCAGATTGAAGGTGCTATGGTTTGAATGTTTCACCCAAATTTCATGTGTTGGAAACTTAATCCCCAAATTCATATGCTGACGGCAGGTGAGGCTTTTAGGAAGTAATTAGGATTATATACGTTCATCATGGTGTGGCTTCCATGTTGGGACTGATGGCTTTACAAGGTTGGAAACTTAATCCCCAAATTCATATGCTGACGGCAGGTGAGGCTTTTAGGAAGTAATTAAGATTATATACGTTCATCATGGTGTGGCTTCCATGTTGGGACTGATGGCTTTACAAGAAGAGGAAGAGACACCTGAGTTGGCACACACGCTCTTGCCCTATTGCTACTTGATACTTTCTGCCACGTTATGAAGCAGCAAGAAGACCCTCCCAAGAAGGCATCTGCTCAGCACCTCGCTCTTGGACTACCCAGCCTCCAGAAATGTGGGAATTTTTTTTTTTAATAAATTACCCAGTCTGTGATATGCTGTTATAGCAACACAAAATGGACTAAAATGGACTTAAAGTGAGCATAAGGGAACTTCTACAAAGGAAGGTTTAAAAATGAAATAGAAATTCAGTGTGGAGAATATCAATTGCCTGCTGTGAAATATATGAAGATAAATGAGACCAGAGAGGTAGATGAAGGCCTAGAATGGGTTTGAAATTTATTCCAAGATCAAAGGCCATTGAGAGTCATTGAAGGGAGTGGTGTGACTGAATTTGTCTTTGGGAGAAAAATTATCTGGCAGAAAATATAAAGGATACTGATAATCAAAATATTTTATTAATCTTATTATATTTTTAAAATAAGTAAATAAACACATAAATCAAACAGTGGGAAGTGAGATAACTTTGGGGATATTGTAAAAAGGAAGTCTCAAAACCCAAAATGAATCATCTCAGTGGCAACGCAAGGAGAGTTGTGCGTACACACTGTATCAGAAGAAGGTAGATTTTGATAGGAATGGAAGCCTTGCACATAGTAGTTGCAAAGTGTATATCTGGGATCATTGACATTCACTTTACACCAATTAAGCATTCTATAAATGAACAACTTAGTGTTAGCCCCAGTCTCTTACTTCATAAAGTTTTTATCTTGTGGGAAAGAAATAATTAATAAGAACTGCAGGGAAAATGTGTAAGTGATATACACTTTCTGCATAGCCAAAATGTCTTGGAAACTTACAGAGACAAAGAGTATGCTATTAATATCTAAATTGTGAGTAATGTAAATCTTTGAAATAGCTACAAATGTTTGGATGGATGTGAACTCTCAGGACAAAATGGAAGAACTGGATCATTAACTGGGCTAGAAAGTATCTACTACACACTTAAGTACTAAGAATGAGTGATTTATAATGCTATTCATTTAGAAGTAAGTATTTTAGAAATGTTACAGTTCTTCCAAAGTTTATTATTAGGCTTAGCCTCACTGGTGGCATTATTTGAGGCTTGATTTTAGCTATAATGTGCAAATAGGGCTAATTAAACAGTTGTAGAGTTCATGTTTGATACGAAGGTGGGTACAAAGGAGAAAACATTGCTGTTAAGAGTTGGAAATGCAATGTTATAACAGGGTTTTTAGAGATAACTCATAGAAGTTTCAGTTAAAAGCATATTTTATGATTACTTTTAAAAACCTAAGTGGGCTCAGTGATGAACTGTTTATCAGTGATTGACTCAGTCATTTAACAAGTCAAATATATTTACTGACCACCTGCTATGATGGAGATAAACAATGTTTTCGTTTTCATGGAGTTTTCACCCCAGTGAGGGAGACAAATTATAAAAATATAAATAATGCAATTGGAGACTGTGTTAGGAAGAAAATAAAATAGAAGAAAAGATGGAGACAGGAAGTGGAGGGAGGGAGTACGTGGCAGCCATGAGAAAGCACAACCCAGATCTTCAACTATGTGAAGTTACTACCTTTTAATACCATCACCCCATTTACACCTGGACAACACTTCCCAGAGGCTGTTCCCAGGCAGTAAATGAGCTCAAGAAGGAATAGAAGAAAGTCCCATTTTGGGGAGATGATTGAATCCTCTGACATACAACTTTGGGCAAGGACTCGCCTGTGTCCATGCCAAACTTTACCTAGAATTGCAATGTAGCTTAAGATGATTTTATGCAACTTTTTTCTTCCTCTTCTTTATTAAGGCTCAGAACCACATTGCTGTGTGATACTCTGGGCTCCTTCCCCATTTTCTCTCATGTGCATTTCCCCTGATATATTTCTTATTTAACTCCGTGTTGGTGTCTGCTTCTTAGAGTTCCAGCCTAACACATGGTGATTTAGCTAAGGTGGACGGCATGATCTCTCCGAAGAGGTGATATTTAAACAAAAATCTAAATGATGATAGAAAGTTGCATAAAGGTTTAGGAGGAAAATATTTCAAACAGACGGAATAGTGCAAATGCCCTGAATAAGCATGCTCAAGTGACAGAATGAGATCCATGTGGCTGTAGCCTAGTGGGAGGGGGAAAGGAGATGTCAGATGAACGCAGTTCTAGAAGATGTTTGTGAACAGGAGTCTGCAGGATCTTTATTTCTGATGAGAGAATGTATAAAATCTACTAGAAAACAAACTCCTTCCGGAAGTCAGATGCCAGTTATTTATTTTTAGCTTTACAATTCTGGAATTTTGGGAATCATAAATCTGAACCAGAGGAAAGGGCAGTGACTGAGAAATCATGAGAATTAACTGCAATAAAGAGGCTGTGGTCAAGCTTGAGATTGGAGCTACTAATGGAGCAGGTGAAAGTCCCAGGGCATTTTACATTCATCGGCTCTCCTCTGACTACCCTCATCCCTCTGTTCGTTAGTTGCAAAGCAGAGTCTCACTTCTGGGGTTGCAATTCTGAAGCTACAACCTGAGTGCAGCTGTCCCTCTCCATCCAACGCAGTCTGTCATTTATCCAGCTTTTGATTAATACCAGAAATTAGAGGCTGGCACAATCATAAGATGAAGCTATAATTTCAGGGCTCTGTGTATATTACAGGTAGATAAATAAGCAGAGGGTCTGTTTCCTCCTGTACATGTTCTGAGTCCCTTAATTGATTGAGCATCAAGTGCATGTGCTGAAGGATCAGTCAAGGAAATGAAGTATAAAGGGGTGTGTGTCTACAATCTATATTTGCATATACTCAGGTCATTATATTTTTGCCCTAGGAGGACACCTTCCATTTATTATATTCAAAACTTGGTTTCCTCTCCCGTAAAATGAAGCTGTCCTGCCAGACAGTCTTGTATCACAACGAAGTTATCAGGATATCTGATGAAGCTTAAACAGGAGATTAAATTGCTGATGCTTACATCTCTCTTTTGCTTACTTCAAAAGAAAACTTCATCTTTCTCCACTCATTTTTATACTTCTGCCCCATAAGATGAATTTTGTCTTCGTCAGCCCTTTTCCTGGTAATTCTGGTATTATTTTCTAGTATTATGGTTAATTTGGATTGGAGTAGGCTAAAATAGGACGGGGGAAAAATAATGGATGGAAAAGTGGGCAAGAACAAGAAGACCTGTGCAGACCAGGAAAAAATAATATTGCCTCGAATCTTCTTTGAGGTCCTCCAGGAAATGCTTTAAACTGCATAATTATTGCTGCTGTACTACATTTCTTTGAATGGGATTCTATGTCAAAATTACACTATATAAATTCAAGTTTCATAGGTTACAAATAAAATTATAAAACACGTGGGAAATTATTTTTGCATTATAAAAATGGTAGCCATTGCTGTGTTGGGATCCAGTAAGTTTGATGGTAAATTTTAGACTTTGAATCAAATAAGTTCAAATTCTGGTTCTGCCAATTAATTATTTGGGGGACTGGTCTGGCCACTCATTTATCACCAGCTTCCTCATGAAAGAGCAAACAAGATAAAAATTTCCTACATCCCAAATGTGTTATGAGGATCAAATGACATTTAATGTGTGAGCTGCTTTGATGTGAACAATACATACAGACACATACATAAAACCTTTGAAATATTCTTGCTCTCGGTACTTTCTGTAAAGAGTTAAAGAATGTTTATTGTTTTTTTGTGCTGATTTTTTTTTCTCTTTATTATATATTCAAAAGTTCACATGAGATAGATAGTAAGTTGTCAGTATTTACACACACACATGCACAAATATGGAGCTACCATTCATACATTTCTAAGTTCTTTTATTTTGTGGGTAGGAGAGAAAAAAGAGAAATTCAGTGAAGAAAGGGGCTGAAAAAATCCATAAAGAAAAAAAACCACAGAAAGTAGTGGAAGGATGGGTGCCCATAGGATTTGAGCTATCCTGAGCACAAGCACTAATGTTTGGATACCAGGTGTTAAAATTTGATGCAGAACCTGGAGAACAGGGCTTTGTCATTTGGTCCCTGTCCTTCACTATCTGTTCTATGCTCATTGCTATATAGATCCAACATTCTTTCAGCATCACAAGGATGGATGAGCTTGGGAGCGTGTGGCATTCTCGTGGTAGAAATGGTAGCAGGAGATAGGTGCAGAGACAACTCAAGAGGCTGAGAGGGAAAGAAAGGCCATGGGATAGATCCAACATTCTTTCAGCATCACAAGGATGGATGAGCTTGGGAGCGTGTGGCATTCTCATGGTAGAAATGGTAGCAGGAGATAGGTGCAGAGACAACTCAAGAGGCTGAGAGGGAAAGAAAGGCCATGGAAGGTGACAAGTGGGGTTAGTGTGCTTCCCCAACTGCTCCGTGTGAACATGTGCAACACCTCCTTGAGGACCCATTTTGAGAACGGGTCTTCATACTAATACTACCTGAGTGATATTTATCAATTCCATTGACTTCAAGGCTACACTCCAATGAGAAGTGGTGAATATGAGACAGAATGAGATAGAGAAAGAGTGAGAGGAAGAGAGGAGGAGAGAGAGAGAAAAAATTTATAAGAAAAGTAGGGAGGTTCAAAGGAGCAAAAATTAAAGGGAGATGATAATAGCAAACATGCAGCCTTTAGTGAGCATCCAGCACTGTTTTAAGTTTATATATGTATACAAGTGTGTGAATATACATATACAGACATACTTAGATGCACATATAGATACACATACATAGTCACTTATTCCTCACAGCATCCCTGAGGCAGGTAAATTAGCATCCACATGATATCCTGCCTCCAGAACATTGAGGCAAAGAGAGGTTAAGTAACTTGCCTAAGGTCATATTGTTAGTGAGTATGGGAGCTAGAATTTGAATCCCAGAAGTCTACCTCTTAGATACATACTGGCAATCACTATATTCTGCTACCTGGATTCAAAAAAGAGAGGTTTTATTTAATTGGGCCTTAAATGATGAAAAATGCAGTGATGAAAGGTTCATCAAGCAGAAGAAAAATCATGTGCAGTAGTGTGGGGGTGGGCAGCTCAGTACAGATAATAGAAATGGTGGAAGATAAAGATAAATAGTTACTTTTAGACTATACAGGATGAATGGTCTGAAAACGAAGGATCTTTTTTTTTCAGTCTGTCATCCAAGGCTCAAGGGGTACAATGTCACTTGGTCATAGGGTAGTAGAAATTGCAATGATGGAAATTCTATCAGTCTCTACTTTAATTACAAATAACGAGTGCAGGAGACATGGGGATTTGCAGCAGAAGTAGACATCTATGACAGCTGCTGCTCTGAAGTTCTATCTCCTTACATTTGAATATCTCATGGTGATTGTTCTGAAGTATCCAGATAGTGAATGTACCTTCCAGTGCCTGAGGTTTCCTTGGAGATCAAAGTTCTGTGTAGCATCAACTTTCAGAGGATTGCTTCTCTGAGGATTCCCTGCAATCATTTGCCCTTGGTCAAAGGTTGGATTTATTCCTCTTCCTCATTCCCTAAACACAGGGTCTAGGGACCTGAGGCAATATGACAACATGTGAGTCACCAAGTTTCCAAATGGTCTCTCTCTGTGGACTTCTTGTTCTCACATTTTCTTGGTGTGAAATGTCACTCCTTTACAAGACCAAATGCCAAGGACTCAATTTTCTACCCACTCAGTTAACCAGCACTTTTTGTTCACTTACTGAGTACAGAATGCCAAATGAATTGGAAGATGCAAGATAAAAAAAAACCAATTTTTGTTCACTTACTGAGTACAGAATGCCAAATGAATTGGAAGATGCAAGATAAAAAAAAACCAAAAAACAAAACATAGTACCTGTAGGAGTACAGACACTAATAGGAGCAAAATGCACTTGTGAAACAAAAATAGAATGGTTGTAATTTAACAAGATGCAAATAAAAATTTACTTATTACGGCCTTATATTTCTGTATCATTTATGTCAATAAGACCAAAGAAAACTGTTAAAACAAATGGCTCCTGAATTCTGCTCTTGTGATAGTAAACGTTCAAAACAGAGCAACCAAAACCACGACCTGTAGTAAAACTAATGTAGGCTTGATCAGATAAAGTACATATATGATTTCTTGAACTGTGGGTAGAAATAATCAGTCAAGCATCATCCATGACTTAGACGTGAAGCTTAATGATCCCTGATGCAAGTCTTGTAGGAGGAACAGATGTATATTTTTCTTTTACCAATTGGGGATGGTGGATTTTGAGAAATAGAAAATGTTTAGTGTGGTGCTTGTGTAGGGTGTACGTGTGTGTGGATCAATGCAGTATGTAAATATCATGGGCAGCTTCTTAGAAAAGTGTGTTTTCAGCTCTTTCTTATAAGTAGTAATGGATGCACAGTAACCCAAAGATGGGAGGACCTTCCAGGAAATGTTCCAGAAGATCTTGGATTTCTTGTAGGGTGATCTAGCTTCAGGGAAGGCTAGCAGACTTAAATGTGGAGGCAATAAAAATTCCCTGTAAAAGTTGTGTAATTGGCAGGTGAAGGAAGACCTTGAATGTTTGGATGGTTCCCAATTAATCACATTTACAAAACTAGATAGTTATGTAGAAATTAACACAGATTCCAAAATAATTTGGAATGACAGAGAGGTTTTAATTAATAAATATAAAATTGTTCTGATCGCTTCCAAAACAACAGAGGATAGAAGACAGGGAGAGAGAGAGTACTCTAAAGAATAAAGATGTTTTTAGATAATCACAAGTAATTGATATTTTTAATGTTGAAACAGAGGAATGAGAATCCAGTTAAAGAAGGAGACAGGAGTGAAAGAAAAAGGTGGAGAAAAAAATGGATAATAGAGAAAGAGAGAAGTTTAAAAGAAGATATGAATAGAAGATGAGACGAAAAGGACAGAAGAGGCTGAAATGGGAGCAGGGATAAGGACAAGCACAGAAATAAATTTGAGAAAGGTCCTTGATTCAAGGAGTCATGAGCTAATCTAAACTCTCTCTTGCAGAGGAGTTATATGTGGCATTTTGGAGATATTGAAGAAGTTGCTGGGAGGTAACACAGAAGCTCTAAAATTAAGAGGCATGGCTCAGCCATACATGCTCTATTTCTCCTTTCAAACTCACTGGTCAAATCATCCATTCCTCTTTCTGCCAGGAGAATGAATTTGAGGGAGAGGTCATGAGGTGGTAGTACGGGAAGCCTCTTTATTGAGAGACCCAAGACCACAACAATGGAGACTGTGCAACTGTCTGGCTAACCCGTCCTGACTGAGGATTGATCACTTTCATTCACCATTTGCTCTATTGATTTGAGCTGGAGGAGAATAGGAACCAGAACCATGTCCCCAGAAGTTCAGGCATCATGGACTTAGATTCAATAAGAAGTTAAAATAAAACCTGAGACACACAAAAAATTTAATTTTGTCAACTTTGTTGTCCTAGGTTCTTCTAGAAGTTAGTAGCTGACATACCTATTGAAGAATGCTCACCACAGAGGCAAGGAGCATGAAATCCACATTCTACGGCATATGAGGGGCATGATGGTGGCACGGTCCTTGACTCCTGCCTCCCTTATCCAATCAGTGCCTAGGTTTATCCTACTTTCAATATTTGGATCTTTCAGTGATCTCCATCACTAATATCTCTTTTCTTGTCCATACCATCATTATCACTTACTTGGATCAAGTCAATTGCCTCCTCAGTATAATTTTTACCTCCTGTATCAACTCCCATCCCTAATCTCACTTCTAATCTCTGGTTCATTCTGCCACCAGAAGAATCTTACAAAAAAACAAATTGGATCATGTCATCCCTTTGCTTTGCTAACCATCCAGTAGCTCTTCATTGCCCTCATATATAAACTGTGAGTACTTTACGATGGACTAGCATAACCTGGCCCCTGCTCAGTTGTCCAGTCTTAACTGTAATAGTTTATCCTTACCTTTGCACTTTGTACTCCAGCCCTGCTCAACTTCCCTCATTTTGTTGAAGATACAAGCCTTTGTTTCCCCTCAGGGTTTTCACACATTTCATTCCCTTCTCTTAGAGCACATTCCCTTCTTTTCCCAATACCCTCATCTATAGACTTATCTCCATCATTTCCTTCAGAAAGTCTCCATTGCCTCAGGGCTGGATTAAGTGTCCCTGAAAGGTTTTCACATGTTGCTCTGTCACTTTTTCTTTATTCATTTTGTCTCTATCTTCTCTACATGTTCATGTCCGTGAGTTCTGAAGTAACAGACTACGTTTGTACAATTCAACACCATTTGTCAGAATTTAGCACACTGTCTAGTGCAAAGTAAGAAATTAACACTTATACATGGATTTGATACATTTGAATCAGACATTTACAAAATCCTCTAACTTAATGCCCTGTGGATAAGCAAAGATTTGTGTCCACGCTAACAGCTAATTGAGTTGATATTCCTTATAAAAAAATGAAAAAAAAAAATACCCACAAGAACTCTCTAAAAAAATTATTCCTAAATGCCAAAGATCATCACCAGTGGTGGTGACTTTAGACATGATGTGAAATGTAGGATATCGTTATCTCATAGAGTTGATGAGCTGTGGTTTATGGCACAGTTAAAATATCATGTTACCTGTGGGGGAAGGATGGAGTATTCAAATAACAATATAGAAACACCTTTCATTGACTTGTTTATTTCATTACCAAGGAGTCAACCGGAATAAATAGAAAACTGGGGGAGGGAAGACTTTGACTTTGGAGTCACTGAGACCTAGGTTCAAATCCTATGTCTAATACATATCCCTTGAAAAACCTCAGCTATATTGTTTAAACTTGCTCAGCCTCAGTTTCCCCATATGTAAATGGGAATGAAAACACTTTCTCAAAGAATTAGAGAAAACATATCAGTATCACCTAAAACAACACTTGACATGTAGAAGTTTTAAAGTAACTGTGTGTTCCAGATGAGACTGGTATAAAGTGGGGAAACACAGCTTACTTTTTCATTCAATACATTTTTATCACATTCATATTTTGGGATAGGCACCCCACTGGACAGAAATACAAAAATAACTGTGTAATTTCACCCTTAGAAAGCACAGGCTAAAACACATGGCAGAAATGGTGGCCCGATGGTCTGAAGTACCATGTGTTATACTGTGTCATAACATGGAAAGTGCACTGAAAAAAAAAAATTAGAAAGCTTGATAATGGCAAATGTTGCCAGGGACATGGGGATATGAAGCCACTGTGTGCAACTGGTGTAGAATAGATGGACGTAGGTATTCTGGAGAACATTTCAGCTATACCTGAAATTAGTCAAATTAAGTATAGAAATAATCTTGTTCCACAAGTCTTCTCTGGACATGTGCTCAAGAAGAATTTTTGTGTGTGTACATAAAGAGATGAGTAGAAGGTGTTCATTGTAGGGTTGGCTGGAAGGAGCATAGGTGCCCCTCTTTGGAGCACTAGGCAGGCGAAATGTGTCAGGTGCACATCACTGGGCACTAGAAGGTCACAACCATAAGTACTAGATATGCACATAGCACCACAGGTAAGTCTGGAAATCAGAAGACAGAATTTGAGAAATGGAACTAATTTTTATTAATGTAAATTAAAAATCTATTAACTACAAAATAAAAACACACATACAAGAACTCATGTAAACAAAAGAATACACATTAAACACTAAATTTCCTATGATGTGGAGAGAAAAATGTGAATACAAAAGAATAAAATAAGTGAAATAAGTTCACGTCTTTGTAAGGACAAATCAAAAAAATTTGTCATGAACTGAGGAGTATGAGTTAGCCAACCCTATCTACTGAGGAAGGAAAAGTGACAAAGGACACACACATTTTCTTAAGGAGAAAGGAAAAATACCATAGAACAACATTCATTCACTTAACAATTTATTTTGTGCTTACAATGTGCCCACAACTATTTGCTAAAAAAAAAAGAAAAAGAAAAAGAAAANGGAACTAATTTTTATTAATGTAAATTAAAAATCTATTAACTACAAAATAAAAACACACATACAAGAACTCATGTAAACAAAAGAATACACATTAAACACTAAATTTCCTATGATGTGGAGAGAAAAATGTGAATACAAAAGAATAAAATAAGTGAAATAAGTTCACGTCTTTGTAAGGACAAATCAAAAAAATTTGTCATGAACTGAGGAGTATGAGTTAGCCAACCCTATCTACTGAGGAAGGAAAAGTGACAAAGGACACACACATTTTCTTAAGGAGAAAGGAAAAATACCATAGAACAACATTCATTCACTTAACAATTTATTTTGTGCTTACAATGTGCCCACAACTATTTGCTAAAAAAAAAAGAAAAAGAAAAAGAAAGAAAATAGTCTAAATCCTTGAACCTAACGGAGCTCAGATTTTATTAGTGAAGAGGCAGCCTATAAAGAAGTACATAAATGAATACATACTACAATTTCATGGGGCAGAAGTGCTATAAAAAATAATAGTAAAGAAAGATAAACCAGTGAGGAGTAGTGAATGCATGGAAGAGCAGGGGACACGCAAAATAAGGAGGCCATAGAAGTCCTGTCTGAAAAATTGCTATTTGACCAGAGGTATGGGCAGAAGTGCTATAAAAAATAATAGTAAAGAAAGATAAACCAGTGAGGAGTAGTGAATGCATGGAAGAGCAGGGAACACGCAAAATAAGGAGGCCATAGAAGTCCTGTCTGAAAAATTGCTATTTGACCAGAGGTATAAATAAAGTCATGGAGAGACCTATCTGAAAGTCCAGGCTGCTGAGTGAGCAGAAGACTGCTGGGACCACGAGGGGTGAGCAAAGATTGCGCTCATGACCTTGAACCAGCCACAAGTGCAGTGTGGCTGAAGTAAAGGACCAAGAAAGAGCACACGGAAGAGGAACCCCAATGACAGGCATGAGCCAAACCCTGCAGGGCAAAGTGAGGAATTTGGCTATAACTCTATGAGGACAAGCCAGTCATAGATTCAAGCTGGGCAGAGATATGATTTCATTTTCTTTTTAAAAATGTCCTCTTAGGCTACAGTTGGGGACCCTTCAGAGAAGGCAGGGTCAAGAGTAGAAGTAGGAAAACCAGGCAGAAGACCATTTCAGTCATCTGGGCAGGAGACGATGGTGGCTTGGCCTGGTTGTGATCAGGGCTTCAGTGGAATATTAATTTTTTTTAAACAGACAAGCTCAGGAAAGGACGTTTTAGGACAAAGTATTATTCCTGGCTCAGAGATGTGGACTTTCCAGATGATTTAGTGCATACAGTAAATGAGGGAGAGAGGAAAATAGAGATGCTAGAATGACTGAGGCCAGATTAGAAAGGGCTGAATTGACAGACTAAGGGGTTTGGGCTCTTTCCTGCAGAAAATTAGACCATCAGGGGAATGGCCTTATGTAATCTTGCCTTGTATAAAATAATTTTGGGAGTTTTGCAAATGGTGGTTTGAAAGAGGCAGAAAGCAAAAAGTGATTAAAACTTAGACTGAAATTATAAAAGTTTGCAGTGGTAAGAAGAGACGTTCATATAATTAAGTATCTAAGGTATTAAATGTTCTACATAATGGAGATGATAACTATTCTTACTATCTAGGTTTCCTGTAACGTTAAATGAGTTAGTGCATGAAAAGTGCTTAGAATAGGATCTGACACATGTAAATCCCTCAGTAAATATCAGCTATTATTATAAATAGTAGTGATATTATTTATATGTACTATTATATGTATTTGTATTATTTTTATGGGCTAGGTCTGCAGGAGCTACACAGAATAATATATAAATGACCATCATTTGGTTGGGGCAGAAATTATTAAAGGAGCTAGTGTCCCAATTAACTGTAACTCACAGACTTAAATGCTATAATGGTGGTACATATACGTTCATGGTGCTTTGGGGGAGTCTGGGGAAAAAATAGTGAATTAAAATAAAAATGTAGAATGTTCTTTAGTTTGGAAGGGAGGAGGAGGATTTGGGAAGACGCGAGCGAGTGAACAGAAACTTTGAGAGGGCAAGGTGTGGTGTGGCATAAAGTTGAAAACATAGACTTTGGAAACTAGTCGATACCGAATCCTGGCTGTGCCATTTCTGAGCTTTGTGATTTTTGGCAATGTCCCACTCTGAACCTCAGTTTTCTCATCTTGAAAATGACATAGAAAATCTCAGTTACTTCATGACACTTCCATGATGAAAAATTAGCATACACAGGTGAAATGCATAGCACAGTGCCTGGTATACTTCAAGAGAACAACCAATATTGCTATTATATTTTGCTTATTATTATAATTCACCCACTCCGATGCAGAGCATTACCAGCTTCCATCCACTCACTTCTGTTTTTCTTTAAATGCTGTCTTTCACCCTGTATGAAGGGCAAGTCCTGCCTTGACAGACCCATTTTGTTTTCTTGGTTTCCCCTGCTTTTGCCTCGATATCGAGGAAATTGTCCTTCCAAATTAAAGGGGGATTTAATGTTCTTAAACAGCTGCCCTCTCTTGCTTTAGAAGTATGGCATTTTGATGTGATTTGCACAGACTTCCAGAATGGAAGATACTCTATAGAGTTAACACAATATGTAGTGCTAATATGGCAATGAATCAGTGTTAATATCTCAACCCTCTAACGAGTCAGCACATCTGTTGCATGTGTTGAGATGTTCAGAAATTTGACTGTTCAGGTGTTTATGAGCAACATATGGTAAAGTGGAGATTTGCTTTAAGGTAATAAAATCAGTTTCTCTGGTCTTCCTTCTCCACCCCCGTGTCTTCTCACATTGAGACCACTGAGTCAGAACACTTAGGAACAAAGAGACATTAACACACAGCTACTAATGGGGTGTTAAAGAACTATAGATACAGAAGGTTGTATCTAACATAAAAAGATTTAGTTTGATTCGTATACATTGTTGTGCAGAGCAATCTTAAAAAACTCCCGGAGTAAACATCTTATTAACTTCTGAGGTTTCCTATCCATCATGAGTCATGACTGCTCAAAATTATTTTTTTAATTTAATTTAACTTTTTAATGTACTGACCTTTAAATGTGTCTGGAGCCTATGTCTATTTGGTGAGACCCAGAGACTTAGCCCTCTTTTATTTTAGCTCCTCAAATATTATCCATCATGAGCCATGACTGCTCAAAATTATTTTTTAATTTAATTTAACTTTTTAATGTACTGACCTTTAAATGTGTCTGTAGCCTATGTCTATTTGGTGAGACCCAGAGACTTAGCCCTCTTTTATTTTAGCTCCTCAAATATTTTAAATCACTGAATGCATTGCCCTGGATCTGTCCTGTCTTAAATTTCTCCATTGGCTTCTCTTATTCAAACCTCTTGTTATTCTCTTCTGAAAGTTTCACTTGCTATTGTGTTTAGGCACTTATTATGGGCACAGAACTGACAGATTCTCGGGTGCCACTCATTCACTTCTTTCAGTTACCCTGAATAGATAAGGAAACAAAGCAAGAGACAGGTTAACCAACCTGTCTAAGCTCACACAACTAGTAAGCAGTATGTAAGGGATTCCAACCCAGGTCTACCTGATAGTAGTGTACACCACTGAAAAATGTATTTTTCTGCCTTCTAACATCCATGTTAATTGAACCTTCTTGTGCAAACTCAAAAGAGAATTATTGTAACCATCATGATACTTATCTTACTATTAAGACTAACAATTATACCTAAGATTTATAGAGAACTAACTGATCTCATTTCTTGACTCTCTTAAACTTCCTAACAGCTTTAGGTAAGTTCTCATTTTACAGATGAAGAAACCAAGGCACAGAAAGATTGAGCAACTACCCCAAAATTATGCAGTGAGTAAGCGGCAGATACAAAATTTAAAACGTAAACGTTTGCTTCAGGTTCCTATACCCTGAAGCCCTGAAGCATTATGCTATAACCCCATATTCCCAAATCTTGATATTATATCTTTTAATTCAGTCAAAGTTAACATACATTTGTGTCAGCAGTATGTCACTCTTGATGCCTATTGAACTATCAATGAAAGTTTGTGTGTATGTATGTACGTGAGCGTGTTTTCTTTCATAAGAAAATGTCTTACACTGTTAAGCCTTCCCTATCTTTTCTATAGTATAATAGTTCAGTGGGATTTTTGGCACACCAGCCATTTATCCTTATCAAAGTTCAGATCTAGGGATTTGGTCCATCGACTCAGCCTGATGAGACTTGTTTTGTTTCCTCATCAATCGTTCTCTACTAGCATTCCCAACTTTGTGCCAATTACAAAAAATATAAATACATCTTCTAGACTTTACTGAAACAATTGACAAAATATAGTGCAAAAGATAGAACTTAGACATTCAGAGGGAAGGGATCCTCAGACTTCTAGGAGTCTCTTCATTCTTTAAGCATTTGGCAAATATTTGTTAAGCAACGACTATGTGGCAGACTTCATGGTAGCCATGGTAAATGCAACTTATAGCAAAAATAAACTCTATTTCCTTATGGCATTTTCAGCTCACAAGTCAAAGAAATATATTAATCAGATAATGATAAAAAATAGTAGTAAATATCCCGAAAGGACTAAACAGGATATGACAAAAATGTTCCTATAAAGAAGTGTTGATTGCACAAAGATCAGAACAATGAGCTAAGTTAACTAGGTAAAAAGGTGATAAAAGCTGACAAGCCTCTCAAATAAATTTACTTTGGCTATAGGTGACTTTATATTGGTTGAACCATTGTCTTAACAAGTTGTAAAATTAATGAAGACAATAGAATAAACCTTAATGATGTCCTTATTCACAGTTATACAAATTTGGTGCTTTGTGGGATGCAGGGGTAGGTATGCCATAAATTAATAGCACCTTGGTTTTATAAAGTTTCTGATACTAAAAAATTTGGAAAATATCAAGCTAGTCAAATTTAGACTAGTTTCTCAACTGCTGAGCTTCTCAGATCCTTTATTACATTTAAATACATTATAATCCTTTAGGAAGGAGTTTTAGAATACAGTGTTTCCTAAACTTGTTTGAATAGTATTCTTTTTTCTCTGCCACATCTGTTATTATTTTTTTTTCTAATTTCCAGTGTACAGGTTAGGAAACTCTGATTTTGTTTAACTCAATCCCTC
>NW_007729225.1:161918-167965 GCF_000696425.1 Galeopterus variegatus | reverse complement strand
TTTTTTTCTAATTTCCAGTGTACAGGTTAGGAAACTCTGATTTTGTTTAACTCAATCCCTCAAGCTCCAATGCCAGATGTCCCTCTAAAACATTTATATCAAATTATTACAGAATTCTTTCTTGAACAGGCTTAATGAATGAGAAATATACCCAATACTTTTTTTTTTTTCAAATAAATGAAATCCTTAAGACTCTGCCTAATTATCTTAGTCTTGTAAATTTATCTCCATTGCCTTGGCTAGCCCATTAGTAACCAGAAGCACCAAAATGGTAATTTCATTTTGTGATTCTAGGAAGAACTGTATATTCCAAACATGAACACTAGATTGGGACAGAACCATTGGAGCCTGGATTTGTCATATTTTATTCTTGTAGAAAAGCCACTAGATGTTCTACAAGAACCATTTTCTAAACTTCATTAATAAATAAAAAATAAAGAGTCTGCATATGAATAAATGATGAAAGTGCCTCCCTTGGTAATTTTTTAAGTTTCTAAAAATAGTTCCAATTTTTATCTACAAACTTAATGCAGTTAGAAGAGTCACTGAGAATGTCATTGTTTTGCATGTTTGTCTGTAGAAGTGGAGAGACAGAAGGGAACCTCATCACTTGAGATAAAAGACATCTTTGTGCAGATCATTTACTCAATGCAGATTATTTACAGTATTTTTCTTGATTGCTGTAATTGTGTAATGTCAAAATGGAGCAAAATTTATAGATCAAAGTGCAGAAGAATCAGATGGCCTTCTGGAGTGAAGCTGATCACTTTAATATGCTAATATATCATCACTGTTTCCAGGATATGCTTCTGTTATTACTCATATATCACATTAAATTGTTTACATGTCTTCCTCACTACTTGCCTGAGAGTTTTTCTCAGGTAAGAGCCACGTAGAGTTTAACCTATTTTCTCTGCTAGTTGGCATACATCCTGATATAAAGTATGATATAAAGATTCAAAAATTGTTCATTAATTTTTTACTGTAAAAAATACTATACTCCAAAAGCTGAACCTCTCTAAGACACAATAGAATTGTATCCATGAAAATCCAATCATAAAAGTTTGTACAAAATCACCCTTCATGGTCTTATAAGATCAGCTGATAGACTGAAATTATCCTTTGTGGGAGTATTTACCCCAAGGATATTGGTAAGCATTACAAATCCCTACCCCTTCCACCCTAGTCGTTAAGCATTTATTATTAGCACAACATTTCCTGTGTTATTTTTTCTTTTTTTCTTGGTGTTGGCTGCAAGCAGTTGGAGGATCTTTTGGGTTTACAACTNTCAGATGGCCTTCTGGAGTGAAGCTGATCACTTTAATATGCTAATATATCATCACTGTTTCTAGGATATGCTTCTGTTATTACTCATATATCACATTAAATTGTTTACATGTCTTCCTCACTACTTGCCTGAGAGTTTTTCTCAGGTAAGAGCCATGTAGAGTTTAACCTATTTTCTCTGCTAGTTGGCATACATCCTGAAATAAAGTATGATATAAAGATTCAAAAATTGTTCATTAATTTTTTACTGTAAAAAATACTATACTCCAAAAGCTGAACCTCTCTAAGACACAATAGAATTGTATCCATGAAAATCCAATCATAAAAGTTTGTACAAAATCACCCTTCATGGTCTTATAAGCTCAGCTGATAGACTGAAATTATCCTTTGTGGGAGTATTTACCCCAAGGATATTGATAAGCATTACAAATGCCTACCCCTTCCACCCTAGTTGTTAAGCATTTATTATTAGCACAACATTTCCTGTGTTCTTTTTTCTTTTTTTCTTGGTGTTGGCTGCAAGCAGTTGGAGGATCTTTTGGGTTTACAACTTTCCTCTTCAACCTTAGCTGATTCTGTACCTGACCTTAACAAAATTTCCCTAACTGCTTTTATTCTATAGCATTTAGGCACTCTGGCTCTGTCTCTGTCTCTCCCTCTCTCTCTCAACCTTATTGATAGCAAGTCTCATTCACACATTGGCTTTCAATGAAGGAAATCAAATTTGGTTAGTCTTGTAATGAAGGGCCATAGCATGGGAAAAAACATGGGTTTCAGAATTGGAGTTGGAATTTTCCCTGTACCTCTTAGCTCTGTGTCTCTGAAGGAGTTGCTTAACCTCACTAATCCTCTGTTCCATAATCTGTAAAGGAGACAATAAAACCAATCACACAAGTTTACTGTGAGGATTATATGAGATCATGTATCTAAAATATCTAACAGAGGGCCTGGTACAGAATAGGTAGACGATAAACACAGCTATCTTTCTATGCCATGTTTTTCTTTTAGGATTAGAACTGGACCTTTACTCTGTCAACAGCACATCTGTGTTTAAACAGGAACTGGGGAGGAAGGACCTGGGATAGATGCCAGGCTTTGCCACTTAAGGGTTGCATGATCTGGGCAGAACTCTCTGAATCAGTTTTCCGACTTGTGAAAGAGGATAATGATATTTCACTTGCCTCCCTCACAGTACAATTGGGAGAATCAAATGAGATGATAAATATGGAATAACTTTGGAAACAAATATGGGAACATGTATCAAGAGGCAGCATAAAAATGCACATTTCTTTAACAAAATATTCCACATTTTTAACTGGAAAAAATATTCTTTGAGAAAGAATACATGCAAAACATGCATAAATCAGATCATTGCAGTGATGTTATTGACAAAAATATTGAAAATAACCTAAATATTCAATGAGAGGGAATTATTAAGTAGATTAAAAAATATACATATAGTAGAATTGTCTGCAGGCATTAAAGTCATTTCCTAATAAACCTGAAAGAACGTATATCACATTGTTAAAAGAAGTTGTTACCAGGTGGTAGGATTCTCAGTGTTATTTCCTTTTCCTTCTCTGTGTATTTGAATTACTTTATGATTAATATACACAGTAGAATTATTATTACTGTGTAATAATAATAATAACAATAATAAATGTTATAGAAAATTTTTTATTATTGTATGGGTTTCATAACATACTGTAAGTAAAGTAATAATAATAATAAACATTACAAGGCAGTGCAGAAAGCACGAAGAATGTAGAGGCAATGCCAACACATTAACAGAGTGGGTCAAGAGTAAATGTTTTTGTATTTTGTGCAGTTTTGTTTCTNTGTACCTGACCTTAACAAAATTTCCCTAACTGCTTTTATTCTATAGCATTTAGGCACTCTGGCTCTGTCTCTGTCTCTCCCTCTCTCTCTCAACCTTATTGATAGCAAGTCTCATTCACACATTGGCTTTCACTGAAGGAAATCAAATTTGGTTAGTCTTGTAATGAAGGGCCATAGCATAGGAAAAAACATGGGTTTCAGAATTGGAGTTGGAATTCTCCCTGTACCTCTTAGCTCTGTGTCCCTGAAGGAGTTGCTTAACCTCACTAATCCTCTGTTCCATAATCTGTAAAGGAGACAATAAAACCAATCACACAAGTTTACTGTGAACAGCAGATCACACAAGTTTACTGTGAGGATTATATGAGATCATGTATCTAAAATATCTAACAGAGGGCCTGGTACAGAATAGGTAGACGATAAACACAGCTATCTTTCTATGCCATGTTTTTCTTTTAGGATTAGAACTGGACCTTTACTCTGTCAGCAGCACATCTGTGTTTAAACAGGAACTGGGGAGGAAGGACCTGAGATAGATGCCAGGCTTTGCCACTTAAGGGTTGCATGATCTGGGCAGAACTCTCTGAATCAGTTTTCCGACTTGTGAAAGAGGATAATGATATTTCACTTGCCTCCCTCACAGTACAATTGGGAGAATCAAATGAGATGATAAATATGGAATAACTTTGGAAACAAATATGGGAACATGTATCAAGAGGCAGCATAAAAAATGCACATTTCTTTAACAAAATATTCCACATTTTTAACTGGAAAAAATATTCTTTGAGAAAGAATACTTGCAAAACATGCATAAATCAGATCATTGCAGTGATGTTATTGACAAAAATATTGAAAATAACCTAAATATTCAATGAGAGGGAATTATTAAGTAGATTTAAAAATATACATATAGTAGAATTGTCTGCAGGCATTAAAGTCATTTCCTAATAAACCTGAAAGAACATATATCACATTGTTAAAAGAAGTTGTTACCAGGTGGTAGGATTCTCAGTGTTATTTCCTTTTCCTTCTCTGTGTATTTGAATTACTTCATGATTAATATACACAGTAGAATTATTATTACTGTATAATAATAATAATAACAATAATAAATGTTATAGAAAAATTTTTTATTATTGTATGGGTTTCATAACATACTGTAAGTAAAGTAATAATAATAATAAACATTACGAGGCAGTGCAGAAAGCACAAAGAATGTAGAGGCAATGGAAATATGGAATAACTTTGGAAACAAATATGGGAACATGTATCAAGAGGCAGCATAAAAATGCACATTTCTTTAACAAAATATTCCACATTTTTAACTGGAAAAAATATTCTTTGAGAAAGAATACATGCAAAACATGCATAAATCAGATCATTGCAGTGATGTTATTGACAAAAATATTGAAAATAACCTAAATATTCAATGAGAGGGAATTATTAAGTAGATTTAAAAATATACATATAGTAGAATTGTCTGCAGGCATTAAAGTCATTTCCTAATAAACCTGAAAGAACATATATCACATTGTTAAAAGAAGTTGTTACCAGGTGGTAGGATTCTCAGTGTTATTTCCTTTTCCTTCTCTGTGTATTTGAATTACTTCATGATTAATATACACAGTAGAATTATTATTACTGTATAATAATAATAATAACAATAATAAATGTTATAGAAAAATTTTTTATTATTGTATGGGTTTCATAACATACTGTAAGTAAAGTAATAATAATAATAAACATTACGAGGCAGTGCAGAAAGCACAAAGAATGTAGAGGCAATGGCAACACATTAACAGAGTGGGTCAAGAGTAAATGTTTTTGTATTTTGTGCAGTTTTGTTTCTTTCATAAGGTTTCTACATCGAGTATATATTAGTCTCTAATTAGGAGAGAAGCATTAAAATGCATCAGTAACATATGAGTGAACAATATTTATGTATTAGCATCATTATCCTTTAATTAGCAATATTCACAATTCAGGTAAAGATACTTTTCTGATCACCTCCAGCATAGCTGGGTTTTTCTTTTTCTTTTTTCTTTTCTTTTCCAGAATAGCTACTTTTCTAATAGAATACTCTAAAAGGATCATCAGCTGACTGTCAGAGTCTCATAGATGTAAGACATTACTTAACACCTTGAGAATTATCTGATATATGTTAGTGTTTCTATTTCTTCTTATGTTCACTGGAAGGAGGGGGATAACTCAGTAAGAAATTGGACTTTCTAAGTTCAATCAACTCTTGCTTTCCAACTTCAGAAAGAACATTTCTTTCTTTGGACACAGATTTTCTTTATATATTAAATGCATTGGTAAAAAAATGTGTGCGTGATGGTGGAGAGGGATGGAGTTAGCTGAAGTGTGGAACTCACAGGGCTACTGACAGGAAGCATTTCATAACTTCTTCCCAAATGGGGGTGCATGTAGTAGACTGCTCCTCTCCCAAGAAAAGTCCTCAATATGGAGTGCATAGCCCCAAGAGTTCTTCTCTCTACTGAGTGACCCATTCTGCCTGTCTTAAGCTTATTGATCAAGTTATCAGTGCGTCTCCTGGGATTGGCAGGTCAAATTCTCAAGACCCAGTTTCTATGCATCTCAGAATATTAGTCACAATATTGGTAGTGCTCTAAAAGATTCAAGCTATTCGAGATACAGTTGCTGAGGTCTGGGATCTGCCGTGACTCCTAAAGTTTAAGACTGTTCCATCCTATTTTCCATTCTGTGAACTACACCATTTTCCTTCTAATAAATTATTCTCCTTTTAATCTAATGAATTAAAGTGTCAGCTTTTGTTGCTTACAACAAAAAGAATGTTAACTAATAAATTACATGTCTATCAGGAAAAAAAAAGCCATTAGTTCGATGAAGAGTGTGAGATTGCTCATCTTAATATTACCTATGTCATTGATAACGCTCAT
>NW_007729225.1:160074-161563 GCF_000696425.1 Galeopterus variegatus | reverse complement strand
GTTCGATGAAGAGTGTGAGATTGCTCATCTTAATATTACCTATGTCATTGATAACGCTCATGGACATACTTATCTTGAACCTGCTTTTAAGAATCAGTATAGTCAAAGAGGATGAACTTACACTGAATCTGAAGGCGAATTATGCAAAGCTGCTTGAGAGGAAATTGCTGGCCTGGGTGCTAATAAAAGAGGTCATAAAAGAGGAATCAAACTGTATTAAGCATGAATTACAAGTTGAAAATGAGCATGGAAGATAATGGGCAAATTTGGTGGCTAGTGAGATGCATAGATGAGTTCCTGCAATTTTGTGATTCTAGCTGAGCCAGTAGGGAAAATGTGTGTGGGGTGTACAGTATATCTATAAGGGAGAACAAATCTTCTTAAAGAAGCCATGCATGCTAAAACAATACTTTTTAGTGTAAAAGAAATACTAGTTAAGATTGTTGTAATGTTTCCATGTCCTGCACAGATGTTATTTCTATGCTTAATCTAATGTCTATACCAGTGATCTTCATTTCTGATTTTTGAATAGGCCATGACATCTTCAATTATCTTAAGATACACTGAAAATTTATCAAAGATTCTTGAAACAGAATTAAATGTCATACCTGCTAATTATAAAAATAAATGTAGGTACAAGAGAGTTTATGTCATTGAATTAAACTGATGACTTTTAAATGCTGCTTGTTCATGGAGGTTTGGAACTGCTGATTTGGGAACTGCAGAATAAAGCAAATATATCAAAAGATGCAAGCAGAGAAAGCTGTGCTTGTGACTGGAAGAGATTGAGAGCTGATGACAAAAGCTGTTGAGTTGAGAACACCTTGCCACTTATCATAGTTGAGATAGCTTGCCTTGCCTTGGGCTCTTTATTTTAATGTAGATGTCTGAGAGTGAGTGGGTGATTGAGGGAAATGGAGAGAGGTTATATGTCTTCATAGGGCAAGATGGCAATTGAATGACTACCAAACCTGTCCCCTGTGATGTTAATATATGCACTCATTGTTCCATCCTCCTTTCTAGTAATGGTAAACAACATTTGTCACTTGCAATAGACTACTTTTCACTCCCAAACCGATGGTGAGCCGACATTTGTATTTCAAGTACCAAAGCTCAGGCTTCAGAAACAGGAGACCCAGAAAAGATGTATGGGGTGGGTGGAAAGAGAGAACAGGACAAGGTTTGCATGTGCAATTCAGCGGATCGTTCATAAGTCTGGCCTCCATGACAGGAGATGGCCTAATGCCTCATTAATTCCTGCAGAGATGACGATGATGTATCACCTCTTTTCAATCTGAAACTAAGTAATGCATTTAAAAAAAACCCTAATTTGCACATGTTTAATGCATTCATTAAGCTATTAGTCTTTCAACAAGAGATTTAATAGCAAATTAACATTTATTTTAAATAAAAAATAATCATCCCCCCCAAAGTGCCAAGTTAATACAATTATTTTGTGTTTTGAGTGCAAGAGGCTACAAGAGAGAAT
>NW_007729225.1:157463-158857 GCF_000696425.1 Galeopterus variegatus | reverse complement strand
TGTATGTGGGATCCGAACCCTCGGGCGGGAGCGCCGCCGCACTTCCCAAGCAGCGCACTATAGCAGTGCGCCACCAGGCCGGCCTCAAAAGCTATTTTTTGAACTGGATCATAATGAACTGAAAAAAATGGCTTATGCTAGGGATAAGATTTATAAAACAAAGGAAATTGACTTTGGTCAAATATCAATATTTATGCAGGATTCATTTCACTCCAGTTATGTGTTAGGCAGTGGGCTAGAGGATGTTAGAGACTTAACATAAAGAAAAAGGAAAAAACAAACAAACAAAAAAAACCCTAAAACGTGTTGTTTGTCTCCATGAGGTTTTGTTGAGTATCTACTGTGTGATGTGTGCCATGTTGAGCAACATGAATAAATCAGGCTGGTTTTCTTGAGGGAGTCACAGATGGTTACAGAAGATAAACATGTGAGCAAGAAATTCATATGCAATTTACTAAATCTTAATATATAAGAATAAATAAGGTGCTTTGAGAGCAAAGATGAAGGGAGTTCTAATTCAAATATGAGATTTGAAGGAAGCTTTGTGGGTAGGGTGAAATTGAGGCTGGGACTCTAAGACTGGAAACATTAAGCATGCAGAAGTGAGTGGAACCGTATCCTCCAAATCGCGGGACAACATGAGAAAATATGCAAATGAAATGTAAATGAATAATGAAAAAAATATTGGTTTGGCTCTTCATCACTCCAGGTTTCCATAGCAGAATACCATAGACTGGAGGGATTAAACAACAAACATCTATTTCTCACAATTCTGGAGGCTTGAACTCTAAGATATGGGTGCTAGCTGATTTGGTGTCTGGTTAGGGCACTTTTCATAATTTCTGGATAGTCATCTTCTCCCTGTACCCTAAAATGGCAGAAAGAGCAAAATAGCTTTCTAGAGTCTCTTTTCTAAGGGTGCTCGTCCCACTTATGAGGGTTCCAGCCTTATCACCCTTTTATCCCCCAAAGTCCCCACCTTCTAATACTATCACATTAGGGTTTAGAATTTCAATGTGTGAATTTGGGAGGGACACATTTAGTCTATAACAGCTGTTCTACTGGTCATTACCCATATTCTTTCCTCCTGCATTTCAAAGTACTTCGTTGCACAAGTTAGAATTTGGTTCTCCTCCACAGAAGCAGAGAAGTCATGGAGATCACATTCATTGATTAGTGTCCACAAAGAAACTCACATAGTATTCTGAAAATGGGCTTTAGCAAGCAATATGACTATTAAGTTCCTGTTGAGAAGAAAATATTTTTTTTACTTTCTGTGTAAAATTTTTTTTACTTTTCACCTATCTCAGGGTGAAACAAATTCTGATGTATCCCATGAAATAAATGTAGGGATTTTGCAGCAGTCTAAATACATGTAGCTCAAGGACATTGCC
>NW_007729225.1:146886-156667 GCF_000696425.1 Galeopterus variegatus | reverse complement strand
ACTTTCTGTGGTTAACTATCTCATGGTGAAACAAATTCTGATGTACCCCATGAAATAAATGTAGGGATTTTGCAGCAGTCTAAATACATGTAGCTCAAGGACATTGCCTCATATTTTTCTACTCACACCCTCATCCAATTCCCTATTTGTTTGTATAGCACATCATCTGCTTTCTTTAATCATAGATAATCATATTGCATGCATTCCCTTTCTTAAGTACATGTCTTCAAAATGAACCTAATGAAATTTTCATTTTACTTTAATGAATTATATTTAAAATTAAAATCTAGAGTAAAATTTGCTATATTAGCCAATCTATTAATAGCAGTATGCATTATACTTTTGTTACCGTATACATACTGCTTCAGTTTGAAGATCCTTAAATTATGTCTGAGAAAAGACACTGTGATGATTGACATCTGCACCATACTAGTTATTAATATTATTCCATGTCCGATGGATTTTTCCCACCATGATACACTTTGCAAGTTCCTGGGGCAAGCTTTGATTTGTCACCTTGGGAACCCAAGAAAGAAGAAATAAATCTTGAAAAAGCTCAACATCCATGTTTTTGGAAAAGAGTTAAGAATCCAATGAGTAAATAACATCTACATCAATATTCAATGTCTACATGCACACCCGAACTTTGAGAAACATCTGTCTTCCCGCCACTAATGATTTTGTTCCAGATGTAATCTGAATATGTTTGCAGATGGGGAGCAGAGGGGTTAGCACAATTTACTTTGTGAGCAGTTGGTGGTGATCATAGCTATTTTTTGTTTCTTTTTTAAGACATATACATTTCAAAAGTGATATGGCACCCTACAATGATACGTTAGAAATGATAGTAAAATAAGTCTAAGTTGCCTTTGGCTTTGCTCTGATGTTCATCTTCTTAAAAATAGAGACAATATGGTACAATGGTAAGAGTATGGACTTTGGAGTCAAGCATGAATTTGAATCTTAACTGATCAACAGCTTTTCATGCAGTGATATGAACAAACTTCCCATTCATGACTCTGATTTCCTATATGACCTTGAAAAAAAGCCATTCTTGTTAATAATAGCAACAATTTTAAGAACAATTGAGTATTATGTATTACACATCAGGTCTGCTCTTAAGTGCATGGGAAGACTATTTTGTGATCTTTGTATCTGCCCTATAAATTGGGTGCTATTAATATTCTAGTTTTAGGCATGAGAAAATTAAGACATGGTGAGGTGAAGTGATCTGCCCAAGGACCCAGAGCTAGTGTGGGAAACTCAGGTTGTCCAACACAGATTTAGAACCTCACCTCAAAGCAGCCATATTCTATGGTCTTCTGTTCAGCATTTGCATTCACAGATATTGCAGAGCACAGTGACTGCTAAACAGCAACAGTATCAGTAACAATATAAACAACTAATACTGGTTAGTTACTTTCTATGTGACTGCCACTACCCTGAAAACTTAATGGTTTTAATCTCATAAAATCCTCACTACAACTCAATGAGGTGGATCCTCTTATAGAAAAGGAAAGGGGGACACAAGAAATTAAGCTCTAGGTCATAAAGTTAGTAAAGACTAGGGCAAGAATTTGAATGCAAGCTTTCTGACTCCAGAGGCTACATTTTGTTGTTGGTTTTTGCTTTTTGGTTTGTTTTTTAAGCTGTTATGGTACATCTTAAATACTTTAATAAATGAGTATATTTTCACTTTTTTAGTCTGAATTCTTCATTGCAAAATGGTTATGATTAGTAATAGTTCCCAATTTAATGAACTATATAGATCACTATTTTGCGAAAGTAGTCATCACTATTATTCCCATGCATGAGGACACTGAAGCTGGAAATATGTTCAGCAGTTTCACCAAATCTACTTATTTAGGAAAGGATAGAGCAGAGCTTCAAAGGTGCCCTTCAGACTCCAAACGATCTGCTCACTTTTCCCATGTTTCCTCATCTAAAGTGTGAATGGTTTTGATGAAAGGCTCTTATATATTGGGTGTTTTGTGATGATAGACTCCAACTCTTTCCTAGACCACATATCCCTTCATTTATTATAACAACTTGTAAATAAATATATCCAATTTAGTGATAGGCAGTTATAAAAGCTAGAGAGAGTTGAGTGACTGGCTAGTTCAAAAGATTTCTAATAGTCATTTGCAGCCTGCAACATGGAAAGTAAGAGAAGAAAGACTTGACACATTGAAATTCAAATGTATCTTTCTGGCAGCAAACTATCCCCGGGTCCTGGCAAGCCTGAGTCTGGGTGAGCTGAGGAGTAATGAAGCCCTTCGTCTCATGTCATTGACTCTGGCATTTCAAGCACCACATTCATAACAGTAGACGCAAACTGCTGGGTCCCTCTATAGTTTGCTAAATTGAAATGGTTCCACAGGGGAATATGGCAGCAGGGATGAAAGAAAAATAACATTCTCTTTTCCACCGTTCAAAGAGAAGGTGCTGACGACGTTTATTCA
Organism: Galeopterus variegatus; assembly: GCF_000696425.1. Lineage (NCBI taxonomy): Eukaryota > Metazoa > Chordata > Mammalia > Dermoptera > Cynocephalidae > Galeopterus > Galeopterus variegatus. The sequence continues at coordinate 154,205 of NW_007729225.1, read as the reverse complement.
AAAGAGTAACACCTGGAAATGGTGCTGGTACATGGTGACCTTATGCCTAGCCACGCTTCAGTAAAGACATCCAACATCTTACAGTACAGAAACAGTGCTATTATTGTGGCTTTTTTTTTTCTTTTTAAGTGAGGAAATTCAGGACTAATAAGGTTCTCCCATCCCACCCCTCTCTATAGTGGCATGGACTTTTGGTTGTCATTGACTGAAACTCAAATGCAAATTAGCTTAGGTTAAAAAGATTTAATAAATCCTATCATGCAAAGCACAGAGTTACTAGCTTCAGACAACGCTAGATATAGGGGCACAAGTAATATGATGAGGATTCATTATTTCTCTTCCAATCTTTTGTTTCTGATTCTTTATTTTGATTCCATTCTCTTAGTTATTTTGTCCCATGGTTCCAATACTGCTCCCGGTATCTTCTGGGGATACTTCTGTCTTAGTTCCTGTCTAGCAGATAAAAAGAATGGGGTTCTTTTACTGATAGATTTTAAAAAAGAGAGAAAAAGAAAGTCTTAGCATTTAGTCTCTTTGTCTCTGATTGACTTGACTTGGGCCATGTATCTATCCCTAAAACAATCTTGCCAGGGACATATAGTATTTGCTTTTCTTAACCTACTTTTAGACCTTCAGATGGACTCAACTACAATAGAACATATACAGATTGACAGTGGAGGAAAGATGCCTCTTTTCAAATGAAATCTGTCATTTTTACAAAAGTAAAGTGAGCAGATGCTTGGTAACAAAAACAAACTATGTTCAAACTATGTGTCTGCTCTTTTATTAGACCTCAAGGACATAATGACTTATTAAATTCTAATCAGTCACAAAAGTGAAAGAGTCTTTACATCTCATCTAGCCCAGAAATTTCAAATTCATGGTCCAAGAACTGGATTATCCCAAAGAGGTGTTTTCCTAAGCCTTGTACAAGGTCTTTTTTATTATAATATGAATTAATAAAATTTTTTCTTAAAAATCTAGGGTTTTCAAGTTCTCCTATGGAATTGGAAGATTCAGCACCTCTGAGTCAACATTCTGACTTGGCAATTACTAGCTGGAGATGAGCAGTTGCTTTAGCCAAAAGCACACACTTCAGTTCACCATAGTCTCAACTATTTTATATTGTCTGCCCAACACAGAAGTCTGGTCTAAGTCCTCAGAATTCAATATATTTGCCCTACTCACATCCTTGAAGCAGAAATATGTCTTTCTATTAAAACGAGGATGGGAGAGGAGTAAGTGCTTCATGTACATCAATAAAAGCAGATATATTCTTCAAGGAAGTAGAGAATAGCCTTAAAGTTTAGTTAAGAAGACACTCCATGTATGTAACTTATTTCAATTAAGAAAAGTAGGCTTTTGTATTTGGAACACCAATTTTATTTACCATTATTTTACAGATGGTGAAACTGAAACTAAAGATAATACGATCTTGCCAAGATGTCATAATAAGAGTGGAGCTGCAATATTAGGTCCGTATTTTTTTATTCCCCTTCTACCCCCCACCTGATACCATAAATACATTGTAAAAAATTGGGATAACAGAGGAAGAAACTTTCTATTTATTTAAACTGTAAAACTAATGTAAATATTTGCAGAAAATAAAAAACAACCCTCACCCATAATTCCACCACACTACCTAAAACCAACAAAGTATTTTTCTGTCTTTCTTGCCAATCTTAAGTTAATACCCATTATTTTATACTGTAATTATGGTATGTGTGCCACAAGATGTCATACTTTGTTAAGAATGCCTCATAAGCATTTATTGCATAGTATTCATCGCTATTAAACATGTAGATTTAATGCTCTTTTTCCAAGAACAAATGTGCTATAATTTTTATAATCATTCCTCTTTTTCTGAGTATTCCCTAGACTTTTTCCCCAGACTTCTGCTCTGTCTTCCATTCCAACCTTTCTTCCAGTCAAATGCACAGTGCTTCAGAGGAAACCCCCAAGCATTCAGAGAAACAGTGAGTTGACATGCTTAAAGATTTCATAATAGGGATCAGGATCTCAATCTAGGTTTCAGAAATTGATAAATTAAGAAGGAAAGCCAAGGAGAATATTCCAGATTGGTAGTAGGTAGGGGAGTATAAGAGACTAATGGTTTTCATTAGGAATAGTTACATAGCATGCAGAGGAAACCAAACATATTTAAGCCAGTTTCTGAGTTTCTTGAAAATGGGAGATATGGAGGAAGAATAGAGAACAGGCAAGTACTGATCCAGGACTCAAATAATTTGTCCAATAGGCATATCCTCACGCTTGTTCTTTCTGTATTCGTGCAATGGCTTTTCTGTACCTTTAAATGGGTTCCATCCATTGTGCCCTGGAGAATGCTACTGCCAGCTCAATTTGCATTCTGTCAACATGACAATCTAGGAAAGAGGTGGGATTTTCAGACAGAAAAGTCCCAGAGAAGCAAGATGAGGTTTGGTTCATGTACCCATTACCAAAGTAATTTTGGAAGAAAGGTAGAATATAGATTTATTCTACACTTATTCATTTGTTTATTTGTTTTGCTGAGACTCCTATTATGTGATCACACTCAGGATCTCAGACTGTGCAATCCATCACCAGATAAAAGGAAAAGGGAGATAAGCATGCTAGCATCTAAAAATGCTAGCTACCACAATAGCTCAAAACTGAAGTGAGAAGAACAAGTTAGCATTTCAGAGGGTATGGTGAAGGCAGAGGATTAAACATGAAGGGACCATTCTACAAAAGTTTATTGCGTCCTGATATGTTTTAAACTTCATTATATGAATTGAAATAATATTCAAATGGTTTTCATCCATTTCTGTTGCTTGTAACAAAATATACAGAACTGGGTCATTTATAAGAAAACAAAATTTATTGCGGTTTCAAAGGCTGGAAGTCCAAATCCAGGGAACACATCTAGTGAAGGCTTTCCTTGGTGGTGACTTCAGTGACATAGGGTATCACATTGTGAAAGGGCAAGGCAGAGAGAGCAGAGGGACTACCTTCCTCATTCACTCTCTATTTAAAATCTTCAGAAACACACCCATGACCGCCATTTTTAATCCACTCATTATGGCATGGTCTTGCAATTCAATCACCTCTTTAAGGACCCACCTTTCAATTATCCTAATAGCATTTTGCACCCTCTTAACAGTTATAGTGGGGGGCCAAGTTTCTAATACACAAACCTTGGGGGACACAATTCAAGCTTCAATGAGTTTGGGGGAGGACATTCAATCCACTATACAAATGAACTAAATTTTATCCTGAACCAGAAGGAATTGTTTGCTTTCAGAGGCAACAAGAAGAGGAAATGCTAGGTGCCACAAGTCTGGATTCTCATAGTGTCAGATATAACAGTCAGTGATGGAAAAACAGCTTGGGCTGGGGACAGTCAGGAAAGCTTTATGGAGGAGATGAGCATTTGAAAGATCCATAAGTAGCTATCAAATGACAGTGATGAGCACAGTGTGTGGTAAAGATGGGAAGGAGCCTTGAGGCTGGAATCGTGAGGAAACAGATTTGGATAAGTGTGGAGGATCCATTTCAAGAGAGCATCAAATTTTAGATCAAGGATGTTGGGCTTGATTCTTTTTCATTATAAGGCCACTTCAGAAGATTTGATCCCAGTGCCTTTGAATTTTTTGGAAAAAAAATATTGTTTAAAACTTAAAATGCATCAGAATTAGAAAAACTAAGGCATTATGTATTCATCAAGAGTAAACTATAAATAACCAGAAAAATATGAAAAGATGCCAAGACACATGAATTAAAAGAGAGCAGAAAAGAATAAAAGAAGGTAAGAAAGACAGTTACCAAAAGAGTTGTAAATCTAAAGTACTTTTGTTCTGAGTGTAATTTCCTAGAAGAAGATATATGATTAAGAGATTAACATTAAATGTGCACATTACTTAAATTAAGAATTTTAATTCTAAGGGCCGGCCCGGTGGCGCACTGCTACAGTGCGCCGCTTGGGAGTGCGGCGGCGCTCCCGCCGAGGGTTCAGATCCCACATACAGACCGGTTCCCGCTCACTGGCTGAGTGAGGTGCGGACGCGACACCGAGGGTTGCGATTCAGTTGCCGGTCCCAGTCCGGTACGGGCGCGACACTGAGGGTTGCGATCCGTTGCCGGACACGAAAAAAGACAAAAAGGAAAAAAAAAAAAAAGAATTTTAATTCTATGAATTTGTATCAACTAAACACTTAATAGATGAATAAATATGTTCAATAAAAATTGAAACAATAAAAAATAAATATATCTAAAATGGGGATTTCATTTAATAAATGCTTTGAAAATAATTTGATGGACTGCTATATAATGTTGGAAAATTATGTGTTGTATATGTGTTTTATAAAAAGATAAATATGATATACTGAATTTCAAACTCAGATTTCAAAATTTGAAAGAATATATGTCAAACTTGAACAGCAGATATCTCAGGGGCTTGAAGAGAGAGAGAGTAAGATGATGTTTATCTTCCTTTGTACATGGTGGAAGCGTTTAAATTTTTCATAGCAAGAATTTATTTTATTTATAGTAAACAAAATGTGAACATATGCATTTAGCTAAAAAAAGGGGGGGGGGGAAGGACATTATTAAAGAATAAATGAGCCAGGCAGAACTGATAACATGACTGACCAGAAGGAAGCAGAGAAAGAAGTAGGAAAAGATACAGCTGTCAAAGTCAAACTGATGTGGCAATATATTGATATCAGCTGTCAAAGTCAGCTAGATGCTGTTATCTGATTAACTTGAACAGTGGAAAGACTGTCTGAGACAACTGAATTTAAATGCTACTTAAAATTATGTCTGGCTGATCTGTTTGGCAGATATCTGCCTGCATATAGAATTATTCTACAAAGAAACTAAAATAGAAATATTTGACTACGCAATATGGGTAGGCTGAGTATTAAGAACACTAGAGATATCAAAATTTGAACTTATAAAACATTAATTAAGTCATTAGGATTCATATTACGAGTGTACTTTCTATATTTGAAAAGAGTTACCTTGGAGTTCTTTTAAATAGAAAATGTTTCTAATGCCAATAAGAAGAAACTAAACTTACAAAATTTTCATTTTTCAAAGGCTTGCTATGACCACAGCGGCTGCATGAAGAGAGCCTTATCTGTACTCCCCCTGAGAGAACGCTTAACATTGGTTTCCATTTGGCGGTGGCCCTGTGGACCTGGTCAAAGTGAACCACTAACCCTGGTTGGGCTCACTGGTGCAAATAAAACAAAATAGTTGACATTTATATGGCAAAATTGATCAATGTAGATAGGCACTCTGAATAAATCAATTTTTAAAACTCATAAAATCTTGTTTTGTGTAACATTTTGTATATGCAGAAGACTCACAATTTTTTAAAAGAGCCCCCAAAACTCAAATAGCCCAAACTCCTCACTTTACAGCCTTAAGAAACAACCCCAAAGAGTGAGAAATCTTGCCCCAGGTAAACTTTCTCCTAAACTGAAAATGGAGAACTAGAAAGATGTGTCCTAAGTCCAATTTCAAAGTAAACAATAAACAATGTATTATCTCATCTTTTCCCAATAAATGATGTGTTATCTCATTTTTTTTTCTTAGGGTTATAACTTCACTTTGACACAGGAAAGGCAAGGAATGTGTTTACAGCTGATTCCTACTAGAAACTACCATTTATTCTCCTTTGGGATTTATTAAATTTCCCTCTTACCAGATAGACATACATACGCCACAAAACAAATATTTGCATTCTGAAAAAGGCCTCACTTTGATCTGGCTATTTCTTTTCTTCTCATTTGACCCATTACCTTCCTTAAAGACCTCACCCATTTCCACATCTTCCACAATTATCTGGCTCTGTGTAGATGATCCTTGAATATTCATCTACATCTCTGGCATCTCTCCTGAAGCTTCTGTTAAGTGTTTTTTTTTTTTTTCCTTTTTTTTTTACTTGTCTTATACTTCTTCTTAGTTCTAAATTCTTCTTAGTTCTGGAGAAATTCTGAAGCCAATATAGAGAAAGAAACTTAGGTAAGATAAAGAAAGAATGAGTTCCAAGGCACTTGATTCCTTGGATTCAGTAATACTTGAAATAAGCAAGATTTGCTCCTTCTTCTTCTGTTCTCTGGTTACTGCGTCATCACATGCTATTTTTATCTTTAGTTAAAATCGGGGTTCTGCTACTTACACAACTAACTCTGATGAAGAATTGTTTAATACATACACAGGAAAATCCATATATAGATCTACACATACATCTGTGTATCAATGAAAATCTGCCCAACAAATCTCTTTCAAATTTCTGTCCCACAAAATTGTGAGAAAAGCCAAATGGCTTGTTAATAGCACTAAAAGTTATGGGGTAGTTTGTTACATAGAAATAGATGGCCAGGACAAATAATGTGGATGAAATCATGTAGGAAGAAAACTTCAGAAAATGTTAATAGTGTAGGTTAGAGGTCCTTTTACTGGAGTAAGAAACATGAAAGAATGTTATAGTATAAAGCCTGGATGAGGTCAATCTGAGTGCCCTTATGGTAAACTAAGTAGTATTGACTTTACTGGGCATATAACTTGAATCGCTCGAATATCTTGATTATGGAAGGGATGAGCATGATCTGAGCTGCAGTAGTTAAGAGTTCAGACTCGAAAGTCACACTGCCTCTTTTTTTTTTTTCCTTTTTGTCTTTTTTACTGACCGGCAACAAGATCGCAACCCTCGGTGTCGCGCCCGCACCACGCTCATCCAGTGAGCGGGAACCAGTCTCCATATGGGATCCGAACCCTCAGTGGGAGTGCCGCCACGCTCCCAAGCGGCACACTTTCCAGTGCACCACCGGGCCGGCCCGACACTGCCTCTTTTCTAATCCTGCTCTGCCACATGCAAATGGTTGACCTTAGGGAACTTGCTTTGCTTCTATGTTTCAGTGTATCCATCTGGATAATTGATATAATAATATCATTATATCATAAGGTGTTATGAAAATTAAATGTATTATTATTTACATAGTGCTTAAGCCAGTGTCCTGCATAGAGGTGCATTATTTGTTTGTTTATTTTTTAAACATGAATTATGCAGCTATTTCTTGATGAATAAGTAGAATTCATTCCCCCCACTCCTTTTTTTGGAGAGTAAGGGTAGTTTTAATTTTTTATTGTGATAAAAAAATATATCACATAAAGTTTACCATTTTAAGTTTGCAGGTCAGTGGCACTAAGTACACTCACATCTTTGTGCAACCATCACCATCACCCATTCCAGACTTTTTTTCATTTTTCCAAACTGACACTCTATACCCATGAAACAATAATTTCTTTTTTTTTTTTTAATTTTTTTTTTT
>NW_007729225.1:134476-146466 GCF_000696425.1 Galeopterus variegatus | reverse complement strand
CACCATGTACTAAAATCAACTCAAAATGGATTAAGGATTTAAATATACACCCCGAAACAATGAAACAATAATTTCTCATTCTCTCCTCCATCCAGCCTCAGGTAACTCCCATTCTACTTTCTGCCTCTATGCATTTGACTATTCAGATAATCAAATAAGTGAAATCATACAGTATTTGTCCTTATGTTCCTGGACTATCTCACTTAGCATATGTCTTCAAGGCCCATCATGGTTTAGTATATGTCAGAATTTCCTTCCTTCTTAAGGATGAATAATATTCTGTTGTATGCATATATCATTTTCTATTTTTCCATTCATTCATCTAGGACCACTTGGGTTGCTTTCATCTTTTGACTATCATAAGTAATGTTACTATGAGAATAAGTGTACAGATACCTTTTTAAGTGCAATTCTTTTGGTTATACAACCAGAAGTGGAGTTACTTCTTTAATGGTAATTGAAGTGGTAACTCTCCCTTTAATTTTCTGAGGAACCATCACAGTGTTTTCTATAGTGGCTGCAACATTTTACATTCCCATCAGCAATGTACAAGGGTCCCAATTTCTCCACATCTTTGCCAACTCTTGTTATTTAATTTCTTTTATTTTTTAAATGATAGCCATCATGATGAGTGTGAACTGAGCATTAACTTATTTATGTACTTGTTTAACAGATAACAAGTAATTAGAAATCTGCTATGCCAGACAATATCACATTAGGTGCTTGCCGTGCAAAAGACAGACATGGACATTTTGGTTAGAGAGAAATAAAAGTAATTAGGTGATTAAGAAACACTGTAGTAAGTGCTATGAGAAGTAACTTCACAAAAGGCAGGGTGGAACCATAGAATGGACACTTAACACTGGCCAGAGGCTTATTATTATAGGTGATGTGATCAAGTTGAGATTTCAAGAACAAGTAAACCTTGGCTAGAAAATCAACTGAGAGAAGGCATTGGTCATGCTCCAGCCAGAGGACATAGCCTATGTCAAGGCTCTGAGGCAGCAGAGAGAGGCCTGTCTCATTAAGTCACTAAAATAAGTCCCTAATGGCCAGAGAGAGAGTGCAGAGGGAGTGGTGAGAGACAGGACCTGAGAAGCAAATGGGAAAGCTGTGAAGAACCATGTTTTATTAGTTGAATTGCCCCCCCCTCAAAAAAAGAAAGGGTGAAGTTTAAACTGTCAGTACCTCAAAATGTAACCCTGTTTGGAAATAGGGTTATTGTAGGCATAAATAGTTAAGTTGAGGTTGTGCTGGAGTGGGATGGGCTCCTAATCCAATGTCTAGTGTTTTAATAAGAAGATGGCCACATGAAGACAGACACACAGGAAGAATACCACAGAGGGACATGGGATCAGAGCAATACATCCATGAAATGAGGATCACCAAAGATTGCTGGTAAACTACCAGGACATAGAAAGAGGTGAGGAAGTATTTTCCTATTGGTTTCAGAAGGAGCATGGCTCTGCCGATACTCCTGTTTCAGACTCATGGCCTCCATAACTGTGAGAAAATAAATTTTTGTGTTTAAACCATCTGGCTTGTGGTCTTTGTTATGTAGCCCTGAGAAACTAAACTACAATGTTACAAAGACTGGGAGTTATGCTAGAAGAAATGGTGAGCCAGTGCAGAAAGACTAGAGGGAAGAGAGAGAAACTGGTAAGGCTATTTGGGAGGCCAGAGAGATGATTTCCATGGTGGATATAGGGATGACAGATGCAGAAAAGATAAACAGAACAGTTGTGAGACATTTAGTCCAACAACTACCAGGACTTAGTCAGGATGATGATGATGATGGTGATAATGATATGATAGAATTTTAAAAAAGTATTATTTTAAAAAGTATATTTATATATATACTGAGTGCTCTTTGACAAACACTGAAATAAGCACTTAATCCTGAACTATTTATTTTACAAAACACACTCATAATGTAGCTACCATTTAAAAAAAATATACTATTATAACAAAAGCAGTCTTGAAGAAAAAAAAATGTCCAGGAGCAAATAGAAATTAAATTTTCAAAACAGGATTCTGAACTAGGCCGTTTTTCTCCAGAGCCTGTGCTCTGAAACACTTACCTCTAATATTTTAATCAGAAAAAATAGTGTGAGGGTGAGAAAATGAAACAAGGAAGACATTTATATGGAGAAACAAAAAGTGCTTAAAGCTTAGGAAATCAGGTGAAGGAATGGTGTCATTCACACAAACAGGAATGTTAAAGTTTGGAGCAGGTGCAGGTCCATCAAGAAGGAAACTGATTTTTTTTTTTTTTTTCTTTCAGGGACAGAAAATTGCATCATGTCTCTAGCCCTGAATGAGCTTGGTCATTTTCTCTGAGTGCTGCCCCCCATCCTGTTTCAGCCACTCCATGAATGACATGCAGCTGCACTCCCTCCCTGTGTTCCAGGAAAGCATCTGGAAATAAACAGCACTTAGCCCTGCTGCTGAGACAAAGGCATTGTTTCTTTAATAACATGTCTCTTTGGAAACCGTCTCCAGACCTACTTCAGAAGCCAGGCTGCACTGACCCTGATGCGATGTAGCTTGCTCAATTCTGCTGGGAAAAGGAGTATGTAGGAACAATGGTGGATACCTAAGGAGAAAGAAAGATGAGATTTGGAGGTGATTTTGATGAGAACCCCTTAGATTGCAACAGGAAGGTACTTACGCGATGTAGCTTGCTCAATTCTGCTGGGAAAAGGAGTATGTAGGAACAATGGTGGATACCTAAGGAGAAAAAAAGATGAGATTTGGAGGTGATTTTGATGAGAACCCCTTAGATTGCAACAGGAAGGTACTTATTTAAGAATGCAGATGGTGTGACCACCAGTTTATTTAATCCTCTGTGTGCATGTGTCTGCAAGCATGCTGTTACCTGGAAACCCAGGAGAAGTGAAACATCACCTCAACCAGTGTAATAATGAAAGCGTAATCTAAATTGACACCTGCTGGTATTTATATCACACAGGTGGCAATGGTGTTAAAGATAGGATGTACTATTTATTCAAAATTGAGTAGAGTATATGCCTGGCACATTGTTATCCCACTTACTGTATATCCATTAGTTAGCTGCTGCTACAAAAGATGTTGCTGAACAACCAGAAAACCTCAGAGGCATATTAAAATAAGCATTAAGTTTAGTTCATGAGTCTAAAGTCAGCTGGTCACTTCTGCTGTTCTGAGCTGGACTTGATGGGGCTCACTCAAGTGTCTGTAGTCAACAGTGTTCTAGCCAGGCAATCCTGCACGTCTTAGAAGAACTCTTGTACATGTCTTGAGCCTTGGCTGGATAACTGGGCTGATTCAACTCTGCCTCATTCTCCAGCAGACTATCCTAGACATGTTCTCATGGGGAAGGCTGAGAGGTAAGAGAGAAAGCAGAAACACGTGAGCGCACTGTGGAGTCTTTGCTTGGGTCACATTTTTTACCTCTTCGTTGGCCAAAGAAATTTATGGGGTCAGTCAAAAGTCACACTGAAGGGGACAAAAAGTTGCAGGGTGGGAGGGGACAGAATATGGTGTGGATACAAGGATCCCTTTAGCCATTGATGCAATCAAGCTACCACAACATACTTTGCCAGTTAATCCTCGTAAGAATTCTATGACCAATTTAGAAATAAGAAGCTTAGGAAATATTTAATGTCATACTTTATTTAACATCACACAGTGAGGAAGTTAGAGAGCTGGGACTTGAAATCAAGATAACTATTGTCTGTCTGTCTGCATTTTTATTTGTCTGTTTCCATTATAAGATGGAGAACTAGCATCTTAAAGAATGTGAGCAGAGACTCATGAGAGCAACGGATACCATGCTAGTGCGATGATCTGAAAACAAAGTGTTGGTTATATCGGATTAGATTAAATGTCATCCCCACACTCTAAGATATTTCCAGAACACCCTATAATTCTTCATTATACTCTTCATATTTGCACATATTTGTTCTATTTTCTGTCTTCTCTCTAGAACGGATTAGATTAAATGTCATCCCCACACTCTAAGATATTTCCAGAACACCCTATACTTCTTCATTATACTCTTCATATTTGCACATATTTGTTCTATTTTCTGTCTTCTCTCTAGAACAAGGGTTGGCAAATTCTTTCTGGATATGGACAGAAAATAGGCCTTGTGGGCTCTATACAGTTTCTGCTGTTATCACCTCACTCTGCCTTTGTAGCATAAAAGCGTCATTGACAATATGCAAACGAATGGACATGCTGTGTTAAATAAAGCTTTATTTATAAAAACAGGTGGCGGACTGAATTTGATCTATAGGCCGTGGTTTACTGACCGCTGCTTTAGACTATAAACTCCATGTGGGAGGTATTTTGTCCATATTGCTCACTATTGGATCCCTGGAATTAGCATAGCAATGGCACATGGTAGGTGCATAGTAACTATTTGTTCAATGAAGCAAGAAGTATAGTCTTACAGACTGGGCTGTTCTTGGACAATGGATGTGGAATGCCTATGAATTGGCAAGGTCAACACTTGAACTCAAGACTAGAACCACAGCTTTATCAGACTGTGAAGCTAAGACTGCAGGATCATTACCTAGGAAGGTTTTGCTCAGAAACTGGGGGGAATCTAGATTTCTATGTGGCACGCATCAAAAAATAAAGATAAAGATATCTAGGGAGAGTCTAGATGGAAGAATCTAGCACAAGTCTTGGCTAGTCTAGATGTTTAACTAGTCGTGTTAACTAGATTTTTAGAACTGCCATAAAAATAGCCGCAAATTTCATGGCTTAACATAACAAAAACATGTTATTCTATAATTCTGTAGGTCAGAGGTCTGACATAATTTTCACTGGGTTTAAAACAAAGAGTCAGCAAGGCTGAATTTCTTTCTGGATGCTCCAGGGAAGCATCTGTTTCCTTGCGTTTAACAGTTTCTAGAAGTCACCTACATTCCTTGGTTCATGGCTCTCTCTTGCATCCTCAAAGCCAGCAATGTTGCATCTCTCTGACCATTATTCCATAGTCAGAAGATACTTTGATTAGATTGGCCCCACCCAGATAAGAATCTGATATTCAACCAAAAGAATATGATTTAAAACTTTTTCATAAATATCTGATTACTAAAAAAGTTATTAATTTATCAAGAGGCAATTGCATCTGAATTCCCTTTATTGATCATTTGCTTTTTGTTAGATAGTACCCTTATCCTGCAGAAACCAGGTTTACGAATTCCTTCATTCCTTCTCATGAGAATTCTCTGCTACTTACCTGCCCTAGCAAGAAAAAACAGATATAGCATTACAGTACTAAAATGTTCAATGTCAGAAAGAATAACTGGAATCTACAGCTTTCAAGATAAAGAGTTCAGTGAGTTGAATGCACAGTGCTAGGCAACTGAGTCTAGGTAATTGCTGGATCTCAGGATTTCTTAGTTGCAGACTGTGGACTGCAAATAAGTGCTATATTGATGACTCCCTAAACATAAAAGAGGCTAAATAGAATTGAACTAAGAAAGACAAAAATAAAAACTTGTTTAATTTTATAAAATTGCCTAGAATGAGCAAGAGATATTGAACAAGGACCCACTGTGATCCTGATGCATTACATATGATTCTGAATTTGAGATAGAAATCAATGGGCATTGTAGGAATAAGAGATACCACTTGGAACTTAATTCCTAAAAAAAGCTGGAATATTTGTTAAACTAAAAAAACACTAAGTTCAAATCTCAGTTTCTACCATTATTATGACTGATTCTTTATTATCATCATTGACCTCTGTGGTTCTTATTTCCTTCAACTGTAAATTGAGAATGACACTCATAAGTTTGTTACAAAAATAATTAGATCATGACTGTTACGTATTTAGGATCAAGTAGTTGTTTAATAAATATTGGTTATTTTAATTACAAACTAATTTAAGGACACAGGGCACCAGATTAGCTTAAGGGTGTATCAAATTCAGACATACAGGTTTCCCAGGGCTAGCTTGAAGGTATTTACATTACAAAAGTAAGCCAGAGGAGGAAAAAAGCTGAGAAAGTGGAGTGAGCACATTGATAAATAGTTCTAAGTGAAAGCAATTTCAGCCTGAGAACCCTTAGGCTGTCTTCTCTTTCTTTGGGTGACTGTCAAACCCCAGAGATATAGCTTCTTATAGCAACAGACACAGAGACAAATTATGCTCTCGATAAGGTAGGGTTTTCTTTAACTACACTTGAAGTCAAGGTGGGTCAACTTGCTGTCAGAATAAATCCCAAGAAAGCTTGATAAATTTAAAGCAAAAGACAAATTATGGTGTGTGCATGTGTGTGTGTGCACATGTATGCACGTGTGCACAAGTGCATGCATAAATGTGTGTACACAGTCCAAGTAAAACAGATGTATTTTTGGAAGATAAATTCTGCCCTATCTTCTAGTATTTATTAAGTCAACCAGGCACTTTTCCAACTCACTTCATTCTCCACTTCCCATTTATTCCATTTATTGAATCCTTGGGGGATCTCCAGAGAGCACCCACAAGTTGTGCCGATCATGCCCACGGCTGCACAACTGTCTATTAAGAACTTGATAGCATAAGCTCCTTTCAGATCTATTATGAAGTTCTTCTTTCTTCCCAATGACTTCTAGAGGCATCTGGCATGAACAAACAGTTTAGGAGAGGTATTAGCCAATTTGTGAGATTTAGATTTGAAACAATAAAGAAAATAAAAGAAAGCAAAACAAACAAACAAACAAACCCGAAAACCCCTAGAAAATAAACAAACAAAAAACCCTATTCCTTAGATAAAATAGTATGCTTTTAGCATCCATTCTAACAATTTACCAAATCAATTGACACATTTTTATCTGTGACAGTTTTTTGAATTTCATGGTGTCTACCTCCTGGACATAAACAAACTAAAGAGAAAAACAAAAGAAAAGTAAAATAGATTTTATTATACTCTTTTAACAAATGAAATAAAATATATATAACAATGCCTATCTAAATATCTAGAAAGTACTTTCTACTGACTTTATTTTTTTCTAAGCTCACCCCCAATAAATGTGACTACCACAGGACCAAGAGAGCTTAAGAATTGAATTAAGGACACTTGGATTCTAATCACAGTCCTGGCAGTTATTTAATTAATTAATTTGAATAAATCACTGCAAAAGAGGATTACTAGTGACTCTCACTTTAGGGTAGTAAGTCTTCAACAGATGGTATAAAAATATACAGAGATGCTTTTATCCATTTTTTGTATTACTAGTATTGAACTTTTTTTTTTTTTCCTGCAGCTGCCTAGTATGGGGATCAAATAACGCCTGACCTTGGTGTTATAAGGATGTACTCTAACCTACCGAGCTAACCAGCCAGCCTGTTTACTAGTACTGAAACTATCAAATAAGGAATTAGTGCCTGGGGGTCAAGGATTGTAAATTTTCTGCAATACATGGATGACAAATTGCAATCTGCAATTATCTTTCCAGATTTGCTGAAATCTTTCTCATTGAGTATCATTGGGCTAGATTATGCAGAAGATAATCTGCAATATTGATATGTAGTTTTGTGACTTGAGCACTCACGCTTGATAACTGGGAAGGGTGTCTTGATAAAAATGAGCCCATAGAACACAAGGGAAAGATCAGGCTATGAAGTCCAAAGAAAATACATACTCAGAGTACCCCCTTGCTGAAGGTGTTAATTGTAAGGTTCATAGAGGTCAATCCCCACATACTAACATTAGTAGATATTAATTATCACATTCAGATTTAATGAGACTGTTACTGCAATGTTACTTTGAGTTTTGTTAGTTTGGTGAAGTGTGTATGTATGTATACATGTGAATGTACATGTGCATGTGGGTGTCCAGAAATTGATGGTTACTCAATTGATGCTGAGAGAGAAGTGCTTATTCAAATCTGTACGGAAACACATCGTGTTTTGTATTGAAACATATCATGGAATCTCTCTGCGACTATGGCATCATGAAGGAACCAAGTGCTGTGGTCTCCATGGTGGGAGAAAGTGAATTGAAAGAGTGATTTAGGTCCTGTGAACATAAATGAGAGGAGACAGCCTGCCCTATGTGTGACAGCCTCTCCACAAAGTTTAGACAAGGCAAAGATGTTTCTTTTCTCTCTGTCATTCTCTCTCTGCAGCCAGCAGATGAACATTTCATAGTGGAATAATTCAAAGTGAAAGAACCCATGGGTAATGCAGCAACAGTCATCCAACTTTCCCTAAGCCATTTGATCTCACTGGAGCATCCACATGCCATATCTGCCCTTTTGCAGACAAATTCCAGGCATTCAATTGGATTTAAATCTTTTCCTCCATTCTGTCTTTCTCTGTCCCTAGATCCTGACAGGTTTATCTAGCATTGGACAAAGTACTATCATAAGTTTTAAAATAGTCCCTTACATAGTCTGCATCAGTGCTCAAGTCAGAGCCTGATTAGTCCCACACTCAGAATTTCACATCCTTTTATCCATCAAGGCCTAAGTGGTTGTGTATAGAGTTAAGGATACTGCATCCAAATGCCTTCTCCACAAAAGTATACTTTAAAAATAAAAAATTAACATGTAGTCTAAAATTTAAATATGTATCCCCAAAACATAAGATGTTGCACATACAAGTATTAGGTCCTCAACAAATGCCTTTGCAACCAGTAAAATTCCTTTGAATTTATGTTTCATTTTACCAGTAAATCTCACTAGCTAAGGAACTAGTCTTGGGTGCTTAATTAATAGAGAAAAGTTTGAACATCCAATACTCATAAAGAAACAT
Source organism: Galeopterus variegatus (assembly GCF_000696425.1). Lineage (NCBI taxonomy): Eukaryota > Metazoa > Chordata > Mammalia > Dermoptera > Cynocephalidae > Galeopterus > Galeopterus variegatus. The sequence continues at coordinate 137,729 of NW_007729225.1, read as the reverse complement.
TTGCTGAAATGATGGAAATCAAACATTATATCTGTTTGTATTACTTAAAACATTTTCAATTATGGAGGGAAAACAATGAATTACAATGTCACATACATTTTAATGCTATAAAATATACTCTTCTTTTAATTTATATGCATTTATTTTTCTGTTACACATTCCAGACTGGCTCATGTGGTTTGATTTCAATTACTATAATAGGATTTCTCACCCCCTTCACAGTCACAGTAGGGACCAAATTTCTAATACGTAAAACTCAGGGGACACTATTCAAGCTTCAATGAGTTGGTGGGGGGGGCATTCAATACACTACATTGTTATAATTAAATATTTCTTTTTTTCTTTAAGATTCTGGTTCCCAGCAAAATTGAGATGAAGATCCAGAGATTTCCTACATACCCCCTTCCTCCTACACTTGCATAGACTTATCTATTATCAATATCCCCCACAAGAGTGGTACAGTTGATAAAGTGATATTGACACCATAAGCACTCAAATTTCATAGTTTACATTAGGGTTGAACCTTGGCATTGCACATTCTATGGATGTGGACAAACATATAATGACATGTATCCACTACTGTAGTATCATACAGAGTATTTCTTCTCACTGCCCAAAAAATCCTCTGTGCTCTGCCTATACATCACTTCTCCCTCATCCCTGACCAACTTCTGGCAATCACTGATCTTTTGTCTTTCTCCATAGTTTTGCACTTTTCATAATGTCATATTGTTGGAATCATATAGTATGTCACTTTTTCAGATTTTTTTTCCACTTAGTAATATCCATTTAAGTTTTCTCCATATATTTTCATGGCTTGACAGCTCCTGTTTTTTGGGGTTTTTTTTTTTTTTACACATTGAATAATATTTTATTTTCTGGATGTACCACATACATACCTCCAAAAATGTAATGTTTATGTGTAAATACAACAAAGATGTACAATATTTATGTGAAAAAACTATGAAACTCTAAGGAAAGAAATTTAAAAAAATAACAAATAGAGAGATATCCCATGTTCATGTATAGGATGACTCAATATTGTCTAGATGCCAGTTCTTCCAAACTTGATCTATAAGTTCAATGCAATTCTATGCAAAATTTCAGCAATTTGTTTTGCGGATATCAACAAATCTATTCTAAAGTTTATATGAAGAGGGAAAACATCCATAATAGCCAACACAATATTGAAGGAGACGAACAAAGACTGACACTACCTGACCTCAAGATTTATTATAAAACTATTACAGTCAAGACAGTGTGGTATTGGGAAACAACAGACAAACAGACAAATGGAACAGAAGAGAGAGCCCAGAAATAAACCCACATAATAGAGTGGACTTCTCTTTGGCAAAGGAGCAAAGGTAATAGAAGGGAACAAAGGTAGTCTTTTCAGTTAATGGTGCTGGGACAATTGGACATCCACATGCAAAAAGAAAAAAAATCTAGACAAGGATCTTAAACCTTTTATGAACATTAACTCAAAATGGATCAAATACCTAAATATAAAATCAAATCTACAAAATTCTTAGAAGATAAATAGGGGAAGAACTGGATAACTTTGGGTATTGCAGTGACTTTTTAGATACAACACCAATAGCATGATCCGTGAAAGAAATAATTGAGGATCTGGATTTTATTAAAATTACAAACTTCTGCCCTTCAAGAGATGCTGTGAAGAGAATCAGAAGACAAGACACAGACTAGGAGAAAATATTTTTAAAAGACACATCTGCTAAAGAATTGTTATTCAAAATATACAAAATCTTACAACTCAACAATAAGAAAACAAACAACTCAGATAAAAAATGGTCCAAAGACCTTAACAGACACTTCACCAAAGAATATATACAGATGAAAAATAAGCATAAAAAAAGATGCTCCACAGTATAAATTATCAGGGGAGTGCAAATTAAAACAATGAGTTACCACTACACATCTGTTAGAATGGTCAAATTACAGAACACTAACAATTCCAAATGCTGGAGATGTGGCACTGAAAGCATCATTAAGTTAAGTTCGCTTATATAAGACCACGCATTTACAAAGCGATGAAACCAAGATTCAAACCCAACCAGTCTGGATTCAAAGTTTATAGTCTTAACCCATATCTTAAGGTTTTTGGAAAGGTTACTTTTAAATAATCCCATAAACTGTATCTAACGAATTATTTACCACTTACATTCAATCAACATATGCCTTTTAGTGCAGGGGACTTTGAACCATTACTTTATCCTTATGTGCAATTAGTTTTATGTCACGTCAACTTCTCACTTCTTTAAAGGTGTGAAATGTCACTTCCTTGCCACTTTATTGCTTTGAAAAGAATTTGGAACTCAGACTGAATTGTCCTAAAATCTAAAGGATGATAAATGCAGTTTGGCCTTTTATCTTGGGCATTCTTGTCTACCGTCAAAATGTAAGTCCTCTCAAATGCTCTTCTTCCCCCTCTCTGCTCCCACCCATGCACACATACACTTACACATCTTACCATATATCTTCATTTATAATCTGTGCTTCCCACTTTCTGAAATTTCTTTTGTCCCTTATTTCTGGGACAGAAATAATTCCCCAACTCTATTATACATGCCTCCTTTATATTGGAAACCTCCTCACAGAATCTTCCCTCACTGTCTTGCGTTCCTGAAACCAGCTCTCCCCTGACAACCCCTGTTTCCTGAAGCCTGTTTATTCTTTCTCACCTCGTGTCTCTGAGGTGATGTCATCACTTTCTTGTTTGTCTTTCCTCTTATTAAAAATATTTCTTATGCTCTCACAAAAACAAGCTCGTGTTTTGCAATTTCTAACTGTACATTTTATTGATTTATGGACCCCTTTTACTATCTTACATAAGGAATTGACCCAGTTCTCCCCCAAATGCAGAAATAATGTTTTTAAAACAATATTTGAGCTCCTAGTTACAAATGCATGTCTCACAGTATCTGAATGGACCTTTGACTGGAACTCCTGAGTTCTGAATACCCTTCACTGTTCATTCATGTCATATTTTGAGCACTATTTCATTGCACACAATTTTTAGATCCTATATTCCTGTTTTTCTCTGAACTCTGCTTCCCACCTATAAGCCAAGCTAGATTATCAGTACAAACATACCACACCAAACACTTCTTAAACTTCTTGAATTGCACAACCTTTTAAGTTAGCTCCTCATGACACCCACATTACAGCATACCATTATCCAACAATATCAACATCAAGCTATTTTTTTTTTCATTAAATTTTTATTTTGTCC
>NW_007729225.1:132074-132799 GCF_000696425.1 Galeopterus variegatus | reverse complement strand
CAATCCAAGAACGTGGGATATCTTTCCATCTTCTTGTATCCTCTCTAATTTCTCTCAGCAGCGGTTTGTAGTTCAAGCTATTTATTAATCTCCAATTTGTGTATAGGATTTATATATAAAAATAGAATTTATTAAAGCAATATGAGAGAAACTGGTTCTAAGCAGCTTACATCTATTAATTCTTAATTCTTATCATGATATCTATTATTTTTTCCAGTTTTTAATGAAGAAATGACACCCAGTTTGGTTAAATCATCTGTTCAAGGTTGTACACCTATTTATAGTGTGAAAGCTGGGATGTGAACCCAGAAAATGTGGCTGTTGGGCCCATGTTCTCAAGTATGTCAGTATTGTACAAGCTTTAATTTCTAGCCTAAGGAAACTTGCAATCTAATGAGAAATTCCAATAAGTAGAGAAGTCGATTATGCTAGATAAACAGTCTAATCACCAGTCTGTAGTTGTAGGGTAATATGCCTAACACAGAGCCTAAAATACAAAAGGCAATCATAAATATCATTTACCCTTTTTTAGACATTCTTAAGAGCAACTTCATAAAAGAATTATTCAGGAAAAAAGGAACTATCATTAACTATTCAGACACTGGAGTACAGATTTCAAATGTTTCAAGGTATTAGATGTGCATAGTGTAGATCTTCACCTCCGTGTGCAGCGATTTATACACATTATATTATATCTATGCCAGACTGAAATTTCTCATCCAAGC
>NW_007729225.1:126993-131400 GCF_000696425.1 Galeopterus variegatus | reverse complement strand
TGTGCAGCGATTTATACACATTATATTATATCTATGCCAGACTGAAATTTCTCATCCAAGCCCCATTTGTTGAGAACCTGAAACCCTGAGAATGTTTTCTTTGACAAAACTCAAACAGCTTTTAAATCACCTATCTTTAAGGAAAGTGAAAGAAAAGGAACATATTGGAGACATGAAGAAGAAATATCATTTTGAGAGACAGAATCCCCAGGGAAATTGGGGTGTTCTTCTAAAATAAATGTATTGGCCCCTTGTGGTGCCTCCTTAGCTAACGCCATGTATTATTTACTCTGTTCTTTTATTCTTTGTCCCTGGGAGGAAATTTTGTATTGTGCTCACCTTTTTAAATGATTTCAAAACTTCTATTCACTACCCACTCTTAACTGCTCTGCCTAGTGCTGCCTAAACTGTCATTCCTAAGCACCACTTTATGATGGCACTCTTTTTTCCCCCACAAATACTCTTAAAGATACCAGAATACCTAAATAAAACAAAATTACTTAGCCTGCATTCAAAGCCCTAAAAATCTGAAGTCTCCCTATATTTTTTAATTGTTTCAATATTACAGAATATAAATTTACCATAAAAGCTAGACTTGCTTACTTATTTATTTTCATCTTTCTTTACATTATTTAGCTACTCAAATTACCAAAGCTGAAAGGCTTTCTTTTTTTTCTCTCTCTCTCTCTTTTAATATTCTCTTTCTACATAGACATCAAATCTCTTGACTATCTCTTAAATATCACAAGTTGATATTTCCAGCTGGGAATTATACTCTGAACTACAGATTCATCTATACTACTGTCTTATTCATATTTCCATTTACATGATATTTGCTATTTGACCTGAGATATGTTACTTCAACTCTATTTTGATTGGTTTTGTCTTTTATCAAATGGAGAGAATGGTCAAGTATCATACACGGAGTTGTTCTGAAGATTAAAACAGCAAAGGACTATAAATTGCAAAGAAGAGTTTCTGAAATATAGTGAGTACTATGTACATGTTACCAGTATTGCTATTTTCATATTTAATGTTGCAATTATGCTATGTACAACTGCAATACTTGACCACCACCAACAAAACACACAGCATAATTTCTTGTCCAATTGTCCTTACTAAATTACAGGAAAGTGCTCTGGCCAAAACTTGGGCATTATCTTGATTTTTTATTTTCACTCGCCTCTTGCATTTAACTTATCACAAACTTCTATCACAACTCTGAAAAACATCTCAAGTCCATTTTCTTCTTTTGTTCTCCATTCTACCACTGCATGAAAGCTATCATCACCTCTCACATGGACCAGTGCAATGGCTTATTAATAGCTTTATCTGCTTCCACTTTTTCACTCCTGTTGCTCATGAAATAGAATAATTACTTAAAATATAATTTTTAATTTCAAAATGCATGTAGATTTTTATTGTTTCTGCAGTAAAGATCTATATGTTTTACCATTGCTTAGGGCATTTTCATAGTTTTCTTCTATTTATCTCCAACTTCAATTGATACTATTTTCCCTGAATCTCACTGAGTCCTAGACTCATCAACCTCCTTTCTTTCCCTCCATCATTCATATGTCTTTTCTACAGATGAGACATTACATATACTGTTATGTTTGTTTGGAAAGTGATTTTTATACTCTTTTTTTTGTACATCTGCCCAATTTGTAATATTCAAATTTCATGCAAAATGCCACCTCCTCAGAGAGGATTTATCTAACCATTCTATTTAAAGTGGATGCTTCCTGCTAATCTTTTTTTTTTTTTTTTGTCCTTTTTGAGACCAGCCACACTGCACTCAGCCAGTGAGCGCACCAGTCATCCCTATATAGGATCTGAACCCACCGCAGGAGCACTGCTGCGCTCCCTGCGCCGCACTCTCCTGAGTGCGCCACGGGCTCGGCCCACTTCCTGCTAATCTTTATCTCATCATCTTACTTATTGTTTTCATAGTACATAGTTCAATTGCAATAAACTTGTTGATTTGTGGTGTTACTTTTAAAAGTTCTATTAGGGCTGGAGTCTTGTCTGTCTTATTTGCTGATCCATGTCAACATCTGGCTCTCAGTGAATATTTATGGAGTGAATGAAGATTCCATGTAAACTTTTATTTAGAAATCTTTTGTGCTACTCACCTGGGAAAATATTTTTTAAAATATTTTTTACTTATTTTTCTTTATTTTTTAAGGCTTTAGTTAACTTTTGAGTAGATAATATATTTTACATGGTTCACAAAAATATTAAGAAGTATACAGTGAAAAGTCACCCTCACAGTTCAGTCACTGGGCTTCCCACCCAGTACCCATTCCTGCTAAAACCTGACCACTGCTCTTATTTATTTTTCCATAAGTATTTTTCTACATATGCAACCCGAATGAATACAGGTTTTACAGAATGGTGCTTTGTAATTCATACTATTCTTCACCTTACTGCTTTCATCTGGTAAATGATTCTGAGGACTTTCTCAACACTGAGTCATTCCAGTCCAAAACTTATGCAGAGGCTTCTGTCTCTGACAAAAGTTTTAAGATGCATGCTTGTGATTCAAGATTAAGTTAGACTGATAAATATAATAATACTAGAATTTTGGACACTATGGTCAGAATGCCTTTATCTAAGTGTTCTCTTATGTCTGAGGTTATAGCAGATGGGGTCCTAAATGTATCACTAGCCAATTTGACAATACTGAGTGACCGAGGTAACCAAACTTTAAGGTAAATTCTAACACTAAAATTGATAACACTGTATAGTTTAAAATCTCCTTGTTCAGGAACTGGAATGTGTTTGACTGTTAGAATACCATCACAGAGGTGCATGTTGTGGCAACTTCTTCCAAAAATAATTGCCTTCGAAATGATTGACTTTTTAAATTTTGAAAATTCCAGATATTCAGAAAAACATAGAGAATAGTACACAAACATCAGTGTACCTAAGCTTATAACAATAAATGTTTACAAAGACAATTGACGTTTCAATTTCCATCCCTGACTCCCCCTTCCCAAGGTAGCCATCTTCCTGATTTTGGTATTTGAATTTCCCGTGCACATCTTCAAACTTTTGCTTCATTTGTATGTATCTCTAAACAATCCGTTTTATACTTTTTCAGGTTTTAAAATTGTATGTAAATAGTGCATTACTCTATCCTTCTGCATTTCACTTTTATTCTTGTTGTGATTTAGCATTATACTTTTGAGATTTATCCATGTTGATATATGTGGTCTTCATTAATTCATTTTTGTTCTTGCATATTATGCCATTGTATGTATGCATGAATGCCAGAGGAGTCCTCCCCTCCCCACCTGCACAAAAGGCAGGAGCACCACCACAGGCAGGAGGCCCAACATCACTTCTGCAAAGGTCATCCACAACAGTCACCACCACAGCTTCTACCACTACAAGGACAGCTTGTTGCCACAGTAGCAGCCACAACCACCATGCAGGTGGCATACCACATAATTGACTGCATTGACACAAGAAGAGTCACCAGAGGAACCAGGAAAAAGAGGAGGAAGGCTTTCTCTTCAAAGTCCACTCCAGAGTAATAGAAGAAGAAACTAATCTACCAGATGACCAGAAATTAATGTAGAAATACAAGGGGGGGAGAGAAAATATGACATCACCAAAGGAATATAGTAATCCTCAAGTACCAGGCCCTACAGAACAGGAGAACAGAGAACTCTTGAAATGAGTGAATAGGAGTTCTGAGTAACAATCTTAAGGAAACTCAATGAAGTAAGAGAAATCTCAGTTAGACAATACAATGAAATGAAAAAAAAAAAACATATCCAGGATATGAAGGAGGGAAATATGCAAAGAGACTAATGCCTTTAAAAATGATGTAGCAGAACCCCTGGAGCTGAGGGATGATGCATTCAATGAAATAAAAAACACAACTGAGAACTTAAGCAGCAGGTTAGAGCAAGCTGAAGAAAGAATTTCTGATGTTGAAGATGACCTTTATGAAATAATCCAGGCTAACAAGAAAAAGGAAAAAAAGAATTTAAAAAAATGAAGTCTAAGAGAGCTAGCAGACAATGTTAAGTGCACAAATATCCAAATTATCAGTGTTCCAGAAGGGGAGGAGAAAGGTAAAGGTATTGAAAACCTATTCACTGAAATAATAATGGAAAACTTCCCAGGTATGGGGAGAGACATGGACCTTCTGATCCAGGAAGTTTAGAGATCCCCAAATAGGTTCAACCCAAAAAGATCTTCTCTGAGACACATTATAGTCAAACTGGCACAGTTCAAAGACAAAGAAAATATACTAAAAGCAGCAAGAGAAAAGTGTCAAGACACTTATAAGGGAGCCCCCATCAGACTAGCAGCAGACTTCTCAACTGAAACTCTACAGGTCGGAATAAAATGGGGTGACATATTCAAAATACTAAAAGAAAAAAATTGCAG
>NW_007729225.1:121061-126918 GCF_000696425.1 Galeopterus variegatus | reverse complement strand
AATAATAATGGAAAACTTCCCAGGTATGGGGAGAGACATGGACCTTCTGATCCAGGAAGTTCAGAGATCCCCAAGTAGGTTCAACCCAAAAAGATCTTCTCTGAGACACATTACAGTCAAACTGGCACAGTTCAAAGACAAAGAAAATATACTAAAAGCAGCAAGAGAAAAGTGTCAAGACACTTATAAGGGAGCTCCCATCAGACTAGCAGCAGACTTCTCAACTGAAACTCTACAGGTCAGAATAAAATGGGGTGACATATTCAAAATACTAAAAGAAAAATATTGCAGCCCAGAATACTATACCTGGCAAGGGTATCCTTCAGAAATGAAGGAGTGATTGTTTATTTTCTAGACAAACAAAAACTGTGTTAGTTTACCACCACCACAAGACCTGCCTGCAAGAAGTTCTCACTCTTGAGAACTTCCTGCATCTGGAATCTGAAAAATAGTAACTACCACAAATACACAAGAAAGAACAAAACCCATCAATAAAACAAAAATGCAGAAGAGAAAGAAAAAGAAACTAAATCTTATCACCCCCCAAAACCATCAAACAGTGAAGATGAATAATAGAAGAGGAATAAAGGAATAAAAGATATTTAAAACATCTAAATTAAAGTGATAAAATGCCAGGAGTAAGACAACACCTGTCAATATAAATGCTACAGGTTTAGTTCTTATTCACCCATTGATGGACAATTAGGTTATTTTTCACTTTTATGTTACAATCTGTGCTGCAATAAATACCCTTGTATGTATCTTCTTGAATCTAAGAATAAAAATAGAAGTGGATCTTCAACTTTACTAGATACTGCCAATTTTCTCTCCAAAGTAAGTTGTGCTAATTTACACTCCCGCCATTAGGAGGAAGATTTCCCATTGCTCAACATCCTCGCCAACACTTGTTGGTGCCAGACTTTTTAATATTTGCCAAATGTGATTGGTGTGAAATGGTACTCCTATTTTTTTTCATTTATTTATTTTTTCATTAACATGTATTGATTGTACATATTTATGGGATACAGAGTAATATTTCAATAAATACATACAATATGTGATGACAAATTGAGGTAATTAGAATATTTATCATCACAAAACTTTATCATTTCTTTGTGGTGAGAACATTTGATCTCCTTTTGTCTAGCCATCTGAGAACATATAATAAATTATTATTAGTTATAGATGCCTTGCATTACAGTACACCACTAAAACTTATTTTTCCTATCTAGTTGCAATTCTGTACCCATCAACAAACCTCTCCCCATCCCGCCCTCCCTCATCCTCTTCCCAGCCTCCAGTAACTACAATTCTATTCTCTACTTCTACATTTTCAACTTATTACATTTTAGTTTCCACATATGAGTGTAAACATGTGATATTATCTTTCTGTGCCTGACTTATTTCACTTAATGTAATGTCTTCCACGCTCATCTATGTTGTTACAAAAGAGAAGATTTTATTCTTTTTCATGGCTGAGTAGTATTCCATTGTGTATATATTCTACATTTTCTTTATCCACTCATCTGTCAATGGATACCTAGGTTGGTTCCCTATCTTGGCTATTGTGAATACAGCTGCAATAAACATGGGGGTACATTACAATTTTCCTCAATTTTAATGTATTGCTTACTTTCTTATTTTCCTTCTATATTCTAAGGTTCATGATAGCATGGACTCCTTTTCCTTTTCTTTTCTTTTGCCATTACATTACCAATGACAAATATATGGAGTGACATATCATGGATGCTCAGTAAATAATTAATCAGTAAATGATTAGCCTGTATTTATAATACAATGTATGTATTAATCCAATCAATATCTATTAAACACAGTATATATTAAGGAAAGCCGAGGCACTGAGGGAACAGAAATGTTTAAGACAGGCATGGCTTCTGCCTATATCATGTAGCTTCTAGTCTAGGCCAGGGTTTCTCAACTATTGGCATTATTGCCATTTTAGGGTGGATAATGCTTTGTTGTGGGAGACTGTCTTGTGCACTGTAGGATGTTTAGCAGAATCCCTGGCCTCTACCCACCAGATTCCACTAATATGTTCCACACATATGCAATTTTGACAGCAAAACATACCCTCTCACATTGCAAAATCTCCCCTAAAGTGAAAAATCACCACTGCTTGATGATCACTGGTCTGGTGAAAGAGATGGATGTTTTTATAGGAGGGTACTTCAAAAAGTTGATGGAAAGATTCATATTATGTTTCAACTCTATTTTTCACAAACTTTTTGAAGTACCCTTGTATATGCAGATATGCATACAACTACAAACTGTAATCAGTGTTATGGAAAAAGGTAAAAACATAAAGGTCAGAATATGATTGGAGAAACTGCTTTTTACTGGTGGGTATGAGCTGTCAATGGAATTAAATATTACTGGTGATAAAGTGATATTTAGACTTTGGCCTATAGGATAAGCCAGATGTCAAGTGAAGAGTAGGAGGAAGAGGTTTTCAGGCAGAAGAAATAGCATGTGTGGAGGGGGTTTAAAGCATGACAAAAATTTTTATGCCAAGAACTGTTGCAAAGGGACATAAAAGAAGGCTTGGGAGTTGGGCAGGGGGAAGTTCACACAGGGTATCATGAGCTGTTATGACTTTAGGATTTTATCCTAAGATTAATGAGAAGAAGTTAGAGTTTTAAGCAGCAGATTTGGAAAATGGAAATCCAAAACAGAGTTGGATTTCTACAAACCACTTTTATGCTTTATTGTGGAGAAGGAGGCTATTACAGGACTTAAGGTGAGAGAGAATGGTGATTTAATCTATAGAGATGGTGTTGGACATGGAGAAAAGTGGAAGGCCGATAAAGTCACCTTGCTTCTATGGATGGATAGTTGGGCGGTTTATAAATTTCCCAAGGGAAATGTCCTCTAACAGTAAGGTATTCTGTGTTGGGAGTGCCAAGGTGATCACATTCAGTCCAGCTCCTGAGTCAGTCTAAAATGTTTTCTCTTGCATATGTCCCAGATGGTTCCCACTGCTTCTCCATTCTGGAGAGGCACCTCCTCTCTGCCTCTCCTTCCTTTGTTCCCAGGTATGAGCGTGTGTGTGTGTGTGTGTGTGTGTGTGTGTGTGTGTGCGTGCACACGTGTGTGTGTGTGTGTGTGTGTGCGCGCGCGCGCGTGCGCTCAGTGTGGAGAGTGGAGCAAGTCAAGCAGAATGAGTCTCAGAGTCCAGGGACCTGAAGCGGGAAGGATCACAGGGAAAATTGTGGGATTTTCCTTTAGCCATCCACCTGCTTGGAGCGGTATAGTTAATTAGCAATGTGATCGCAAGCTGACAGCTTGGCAGGGAGCAATAATGCAGTGGGAGGTGAGGGAAGGCACTCTTGCTGGGGATGTTGCTCCTGACTTATAAATATACCTGATTATTATGGTGGCTCCCATTTGTGATTTCATAGTTAAGGGTCTGTCAGTTCTGCTCATCCAAACCCCTTGTTTTCACAGATTTCTAACACAAGAAAAGAAATTCACCCCAGCACCAGATGCAGCATACAAATCAATTTTTTTACTAACATGAAAAAAAAAATCTTTTAGGTTCACAATCACAATGAAATAAAGACGGATACTGAATGAGTTCAGCTAAATATTATTTATAATTGCTTTGCTTGTTTGGTTGTTTTTAATCATAGACCACATAGTTTTAATTGGAAGGAACAATAAACATCAATTGCTTCAGCCTTTTTCTTTTTTTTTTTTTTTTAAAATGGATACTGTGAGGCTCACAACTGAGATTTTAGAAAATGTGTTTATTCATTTTTACATTTACCCAACAGTCATTTATTAATCAGTTGTTTAGCACTGAGCTCCAGGCCAGGAAACGGGCAGACAGAATAATCAAGCCATGTTGTCATCTTGGAGTTGCTTAAGGTTTGGAGGAACTCAAATTGAATCATTACCTCTGTGGTAAGAAGAAAACAGAAACATCTACAGAGTATTGCGAGAGTGGCAGGATGAAAAGTGACTGTCACTGATGGGGCATCCATGAAAAAAGAGAAGGAAAAGTCAAAACAAATAAATACATAAAACGTAATGAAGAAAGAAAAGTAGAAAAAAATTTAAGAGGGAAAGAAACATAAGAGTTACCTTTTTTTTTCTTTTCTTATTTTTGTGGAAAGAACATTTAATATCTATATTTAGTATCTAAGAGTAATTCATTTCTTTTTCCATATCATTGAACCCCAAATAATAATAGTGAGGAAGGATGTATATTTTTGGCCTGTTTTGATAAAGAAACTGAACTGTTTCTTTACTGCCTTAGAGTAGAAGTCATGGGGATGTGGAAATGGGAAGGAAACTTCCTCAGAACCAAATTCAGAGCTCCTTCACTCTCCCTATAAAGTATGTATCAGATTGCTTTCTTCTCTCTCTTTTTTTTATTGGTTATATATATTCATGGGGTACAAAGCTGACTGTTACCACTCATATTCAAGATGTGACGGCCAGATCCATAACAGCAGCATGCCCATTACCACAAATTACTGTTATGCCCCGTGTCCCCCACCCAGTTATCCCCGACCTCCCTCCCCATCCCCCATCCCCCACTCCACTTTGTATCCCTAGGTCTGTTCTCTCCCTCTGCAAGTCCAATGCACCACCGTGGTCTTTCTTTCCTCCCTTCTTTCTCTCTTGGCTATCACTTATGAGTGAGGACATGGGGTATTTGTCCCTGTGCTTTGCTTATTTCACTCAACATAAGTTTCTCCAGGCTCACCCATGTTGTCTTTTGTTTGTTTGTCTATTTTTTCTTAACTGTAACCCTGCCAGGACCTAGGAGAGGGAAAAAAACTACAGAACGTATTCATTCCCACAGGAATGTTAACAACTATTCCATTTGAGGTTGGAGTGGATAAAAAGATGTCTGTGATCAAAAAATTTTAAAGTGTGGTGGGGTAAGAAATGATATTTTTATAACTGCAAGACTCTTTCAAAATTTTTAAAATTCTAATGTGAATTGAAAATCTATAAGAAGAGGCAGAGTCTGAGAATTTATAATGTAGCATTAACAAACATAATTTACCACAGAATTATTATTATTATTATTATTATTATTGTTTGCTTGTGTATTTATGACATTTGTTTGCTGTGAAAGACATTTTGGACAGATCAGCAGGAACAATCAAGTCCACATTTATTCATTAGCACGGACTATAACCACTTGTCCTCAAACTCGAGCTCCTGCCATCTCCTCTTGCCAAATCCTTTGCTACACACACAAATTCACACATCTAGGCAACCATCCTTCTCTTATTCCCAGTTATCTCCAACACACACACACACACACACACACACACACACACACACACACACACACACAAACACACACACACACAGGCTCTCTGAGTTGCTGGAAGGCACTGGTCCATCCCTCATGCTACATGTTTTTACAGACCAACCTCTTCCTAGACTGCCTTTTCCACCTTCTATTATCACCTTTGTGAAAGTCTGTGTCTAACTTTCTGTGACTCTGCTCAAATGTTATTGCCTCTCGAACCCAGTCCTGAAAAATTTCGATAACATAGCTCATGCCTTCTCATTCCCCAGTGTACATTTTTTTATATCTTGGTAGCATATCAATGAAGACATTAACTCTGCAAGGATTTAATGGCTTTGATTGATACCTGAACTCTTTGAGAGATCTTGGTCCAGATCTCACATAAATTCTGGAAAGTAATTTCTACATATAAAGACATTAGAGCATTAGCAGTGATAAAAATGCAACTGAAGTCTAACTAGACTCTCATTTTCTCATTGCCATCAAACACAGGACAATTTTTTAAAAAATAACCCTATAACCCATCTGATATGATCATAACTGACCTACTTCCCAAATCTAATC
>NW_007729225.1:108954-120537 GCF_000696425.1 Galeopterus variegatus | reverse complement strand
AAAAAATAACCCTATAACCCATCTGATATGATCATAACTGACCTACTTCCCAAATCTAATCCTATTCACATAAGTTTGTCTCCAGTCTAGCTATTCCAGACGTTATATCACCAAACCAATCCCAGCCTTATAACCCGTTGGCCCATTAATATATTTCTAATCATCCCTTTATAAAACATAACCGAGCCAAACAACCCTATAACCTTCCTAATGGATTCAGAACCAGTCAATTACCGAACTTGATCTTATCTGCATATTTCCCATGGCCTTTTAATGAGCTCTAACTGGCTCTGCAAGTTTTAGCATTAGAAGAATCCATTCCATTCAATTTGTGGCTTTTTATTTGATTTTTTTAAACATCAAATATTGTACCTTTTTTTAAAAAAAGGCCATTCTTTCCAACTTATCTAATTCTGTTTTTTCATGCTTGAGAAAATTGGAATTTTCCCCAACACTTTAGTTTATTATCTTTCCCAAAAGAATTTGAGAGAAGTTCTACAAAGTGCATATATTTTCAGGTTCCACCACCACATTTCCATTCTTCATTGGATTTAATGAAGGTTTTCTCATGTATGAACAAGTATAGGCCCTGGTTAATTCATTCGGTGAAGGCTTATAAGAAACCCATCTTAGGGTTGCACATAGGGCCTTTCCGAATGGGGTTAGCTGGAAATCATTGGATTTAATGAAGGTTTTCTCATGTATGAACAAGTATAGGCCCTGGTTAATTCATTCAGTGAAGGCTTATAAGAAACCCATCTTAGGGTTGCACATAGGGCCTTTCCGAATGGGGTTAGCTGGAAATGAGCTCAGAGAATTCCATGAGAAATATTTTTTCCACTAAGTTACCATAACAAACCAGATTGAGCTCTGTAGAAGAAGGGGTGGGGGAGAAAAAGCAGCACACATATGAAGCAGATGGAAAGTTAGCATCTTATTGAAAATTTTATTTCTCTATAATTTGCGTTAAAGCTATGGATCTTCACTTATGGGAGTGGAGTGGCATGTGGTCCTTTTGTATGAACATGTACTCATTTGACAAACATTTACAGAGTGCTTGCTGTCCTAGTTAGCTCATGCTGCCATAATAAAGTACCATAGATTGGATAGCTTAAACAATAGATATTTATTTCTCACAGTTTTAAGAGGCTGGGAAGTACATGATCAATGTGACAGCAGATTCAATTCCTGGTGAGGGCCCTCTTTTTGGCTGGCAGATGGCTGCCTTCTTACTGTGTCTTCAGATGGCAGAAAAAGAGAGAGTTCTGGTCTCTTTCTTTTCTTATAAGGACACTAAGCTCATCTTGTGGGATCCACTCTCATGGACCTTATTTAAACCTAATCACCTCCCAAGTGTCCCATCTCCACATACTTTTCACATTGGGGGTTAGGGTTTCAACATATGAATTTGGGGGAGAGATAAACATTTAGTTCATAATACTTGCACTATGGAGATTGGGCTTTGCAAACTGTGGAGATAATTCATATTCATTTAAATCTTAAGGTACACCTTTATAATTTGACCCTGTTTTTCATTATCTTTGGGCTCATTTTGCAGGGGAATATGTGCATAAGTGTAAATATTTCCATAACTTGATTATACAGATATTTTTGTGCATTAAATTACATATATAAAGTTCGACTACTCAGCAACTATTTACCAAGAGCTGAATGCCATCTAGCACACCCAACACACTGTAAAGAGGGCAACCCTATCCTCCTTGGTTTTTAAGCTTGTCGTCAAGAAATTTGCTTGCCTCCCAAGTGGCTGAGGCATGATTTGAATCCTTGTCTCCCTGGATTAAAAGCCTAAATTCTTTCACATCATAATCCCCATCTAGCAGAGTCATTTCAGAGACATTAGCCTGTCTACTCCAAATTCTTTAGATTACAAGTGCGAAATCTAAGTCCAGAGAAGTAAAACGATTTGCCCCAGGCTTTATAGGTACATCTGTACGTAATCCACAGAAAGAGGGTTTCTCTGGAGAAGAGACTGACTTTCCTTGCAAACACAGTGTCCTGGCACTTCACACTGACTCTGACCATCAGCACAAGAAAAGAGAATGAATAAGCCATCATTCAGTCCCAGCAAATGGCCTTCTTGGCAGTGACTAACCAAGACTTAGGACCCCTGGGGAAGAATGCATTGTTCATCCTGCTGGCCCCAGCCACATTATGTTTACAGGCATGCAGTACCACCTATCAAAATTAGCATTTGTGCAAATGATCACACGATTCCTTCAGGCCTGCTGTGTCCCCTTAATAGGCTCATCTTTCAATGTTGAAGTGAAGATCAGTCAGTGTTCTTCTAAAATCACATTTTTTTTTGTTATGTTGACAGTACATATTTTTTTCCTTCCACTTGAAGTCAGGTCCATCAACATAGGATGGCTATCAAATCTATACAGAGAAAATAGACATTTTGAGTTTTACTTGTATCTTAGAAGTGGGACGCCTTAATGTGTTTACGAGTAAGAATAAAAACATCCATATTTAAGATTCTACCTCCTTGAGCACATCTGCTTGATCTAATTCTACCTTTCACTGCTTGTGAACTCATAGGATATTAAATATTTCAGTTTAGGAAGATGTAGAAAGCAGGCTGTCCTTTGTCCCTACTTCATCTACCTACTTGGCCCCATCCTTAACAAGTTATCACCCAGATTTGGCTTGAGCAGATCTCGCTATAAGAAACTCACTCTCTCACAAAGCAGTATGTTCCTTTGGCAGCACTGATCATTGGACTATCTGTTTGAATCTAAATGTTATACTCAATTGTCAATCAGTTGGTTTACCTTCTGTGCCTACAGGAATAAACACATCACTTTTCCAACAAAAAGCATCTCAAATGTTTGAAGATGTAACAATTACATAATTTCCTACTCACATTAGGAAACCTCAGTGTTTTTTTTTTCTTTCCTGTTTACTAAATGACCTGTGCATTCAACACATGGCTCAATATTCCTATGGAATGGCTCACTCAATTTTATCCCAAAAGTTAAGCAAGTTACCAAAGTACTTTATGCATGTGAATTAGCTTACGCATGTGAAGAGTCTAGAAGAGCTAGTCGATTGCTCCCTGCCACCATTCTGTAATGGCATGCCATCAGGCAATGTTCCAGATGAATTAGAACAATGCGTAAATTAATATTACTGGGCAAAGTAAATATGTAACTTGGAAAGTTAGAAAATTAACACATATACATTCCTCACACCCAGTTGCACAAACCCTTCCGAGTATCTTTAATTTCTCAACAATGCCCTTTATAGAAAGAAGGTCCAATCCAAGATCATATGTTGGAGTTAATTGTCATATCTTTTTAGTATCCTTCAATCAGAAACAGTTCTTTGCCTTCTCTTGTCTTTAATGGCTCTGATGCTTTTGACTATCATTAGCCAATTATTTTGTAGAACATCACTCAACTTGAATTTGTTTGATATTTCCTCATAATCAGATTTAGATTACGGATTCTTGGCAAAAAATATAATAGAGAAGGTCTGTATTCTTCTCATTCTATCCTGTCAAGTGGTGTGCAATTTCAATCTGTCCTACTACTCGTGATGTTAGCTTTGATCACCTGATTTAGGGTGGATCTATCAGGTTTCTACACTGCAAAGTTACCTATGTAATTAATAGTTATTACATGGGGAGCTATTTTGAGACTATGCAAGCATTCTATTTCTTACCAAACTTTCGACCACTCATTTCAGCATCCATTGATGTTAGTTGGAGAAATAAATTTATACTATGGTTGCCAAATAATGATTTCCTATGGCCATAGTTCTTTCTCCATTTATTAGTTGGTATTTATTTCTCCCCAATCATTTATTTATTTACTTACTTATATCATAATGAACTCATGGGTGCCTATTTTATTCAATGGGTTATAATTTACTACCACCATTATTTAATTTGACATCAGGCTTATTTCGGTGGAAGTTCTGTCAGGCTGGCTTCTATGCCTTTTTATATGTCCCATTATTCTTTGCACTTAAATATTTTCTGATACACCAAGGAATATCAGGTTCATCCTGTACTATTGCTCCCATAGCATTAAAATCAGCCATTTCTTTTAGATGCCTGGCTCCTTTTAGTGAAGAATGTCATTTAAAGACAAAGATCTAGATCCTGGATGTGTTCATCTTTATGGGATTTCTCTGTCCCTAAGCACTCCAATAGACACTTATAGGATATGTATGTATATAAATACTTACACACATACATACTGACACCAGTCACTCTTTCTCAAACACCTTTCTCATCTGTTCAGGATTTACCATGACTCTCAGACATTGACCTCTTTCTGTGAAGTACACAAACCTTGTTCCACCTGCCTAACGGCTATTGTTGAAGAATTGTCAAATAGGTTTCCATCCACTGTTTTGAAATGTGTGCTTCTTGGTCTAGAACCTTAGTGTGGAATATGCTTCTGTCAAAATTTGCATTTTAACAATCTATTACATCTTAAAACTGATAATACAACATGTAATCATGTTGTTAGAAAGTGAAGGATTCATGGTAAAGTTGAAATTGCTATAATTGTACCATACTCTTCACTTATAAGAAAAACACACACATATATGTGCAGTCTATGATGACGTATTTTAGAAATGGCATTCACAACCTGACTTTTTTTCTCAGAGGAGGTTTCAGGAGGAGCAGAGGTCACTGAGACATTTAATTTATTTCCCCAACACTAGGCTACATGACATGAAACCAACATAATGGCAGCAAAAGATTGAAGTGACTGTAATATGGTTACTTAAAAAACACCATGTTAAGCATGTGAATATTGAGTGATTCACTACTACGTTCATTTTGTCAGAAATGTTTCAAGGTGCCTCAGTTTTATGAAGAAATTTTGGTAAAATTCATCTTGAACAAGAGAGTTTGCCTTCCTTCCTTCCTTCCTTCCTTCCTTTCAGAACTAACCCTCTTCCTTTTCTCCCTCCTTTTCTTTTCTCTCTTTTTTATTTTATTTTATTTTTTTTCGTGGCAGAACAAGAATTTGAATTTAAGTTTAACTGGTCCTTAAGCCCAAGCTCTTAACTATTGTGAATTACTACTGCCTGATGAATGTGTGTCATCCGCTCATATATAAATATGGTTTGGCCATTTAATTAAGTTTTTGAATTAATACTTGAGACAAACATTCTTGAGACCTAAGCCTTTAGGAATTGAAACAGTTCTCTCTTCCTGTGGACATAAAACAAAAAAGTTTTATGAAACCTATTTAATAAGAAAATGTTTAACTGCTTAGGAAATTCAAAGATTTTTTCTAAGTAGTTGAATATTTACTATACTAACATGCGTTCTGTTTTTAAAATCTTGAGGTCCTTTTACAAAATGCATCACTGAAATTCACATGCAGCAACTTATCACTCCTGAATCAGTTGGCATGATTCAATTACGTAAACAGACAACAACCTTTAACTGCAGAGTTTTCAGTAACTTGTACTCACCATTTAATTTCTGCCTCCACAAAACAAAATGTCCATCCTTTTTCCTTCCTTCTCTCCCCAACACTCCTCTCTCTCTCTCCCTCTCTCCCTCTCTCCCTCTCTCTCTCTCTCTCTCTCCCTCTCTCTCTCTCTCCCCTAAAGCCTTCCCCATGCCATGCAAATATAAGGATTATTGAGCTCAGAGAAAGCTCTATCATGCCACTTGCGAAAATGGTGTAATAATTATTACTCAATCAGATAACGCTTGCAAAGTACCTGAATGACTGGAATATGGTAAAATTGTCTACAACTTGTCTCTACCTCTGCAACAGAAGACTTTATAAATATTAAATGTTGAAATGTGTGTAAATACCTGGTATACAGTAGGTGTTTAAAAAATTGGAGGCCCCTACATATGCACATGCATATGTCTTACTATCGTATCTGTCCTTCAATGCCAAGTTTTAATCTTCAGTTTTCTATGAAGCTTACCCTGGTAAGTTCTGTCCACATGAACTGGCCTCCCTCCTATTGTCCTCCCCTGCACTCTTTTAACAGCATCTAGTTATTTTTTGAAATAGGATTTATTCTGTATTTAAATATTCACAAGAATTTGCAGAACCACTTTATTCAAGTCGCTTAATGTAACAATTTTGGACTTTAGGCCAAAGGAATTTAAGAAACATTTCCCAAGTCATACTAAGTTGAAGGCAAAACAGTTGCTCTAATTCATCATTAGTTTTTAATTACTTTATGGAAAGCTTCACAAGGACTACAATTATACTATATTCTTTTACTACCTTTATTCCCTAAACCTAACAGCAGTGATAGGATCACAAATAGGCATTCAGTACACTCTTGCTGCATAAAATTTTATTGATTTTACATACATGAGGGGTTTCCAAGTGTGGCTGTGCATAAGATTCATCTGGGACTGGGGCTTTGTTAAAATATATAGAATCCTGTCCCTACTCTCAAAAATTCTGACTCCTTAAGTCTGGAGTGGGTCCCAGGAATCTGTATTTGTAACAGATGCCCCAAGTGAGTTGATGTTAATGGTCCAAGAGATAGCACTTAAGAACCACCATCTAGGATACACACCCTATTCTGGAATATTTCCATGGGAAATAGTCCACAATTTTGCTTAATAACATGTTTGGTGTCTAATAGACCTTATAGCTAAAGAAAAAAAAATGTTCTTCATAATGATATAAAGAAATTCTCAGGACTGCAATTTCCTCCCTACTACCCAGGGTGGAAATGGGTAACAGCTGGTCTTTTAATAACTCTTGAAGATTATTATTAAGTTACTCAACCACCTCTTCTTCCAGCTAAATAGTTCCAATCTTTCTGAGATATCCTACAAGCTCTATTCCCCAAACCCTTCTTTCTCCCAGAGTTGCCTAACTTTTGAAGTAAGACTAATGGCCTATTATTGTGCTGTTACATGAGGTGTAATAAAAAGCCATGTAAAAATTTTGAGAAGTACTTTACAAGTGAAAGGATTTGGACTTGAGAGTAGTATTCACATACATCTTGTCCACACACAGCTCTGTAGGTTTTTCATATCTCTAGGCAGATAGAGAGGCAGTACAGTACAACAGATAGAACTTCATATAACCAGGCAGGGCACCAGAGTTCTGTACCTGGACTTCCACTAACTGGGCACGTGACTTGGAAAGTAGGAAGTTCAGTTTATATTCAGTCTTCGGGGTTAGAAACAGGAGGCTGGTTTGATAGAAAGTGATAGAGAATCACTAGAGCATTAGTAGCTTGGGGATAAAAATTGCAAGATTACTCAACATTGTCCAGTGTCTGAGACACAATTAGGGCAAACCAGCAGGAAAATTCATGGCTAGTTGAACCAAACGTCAAATGGGAATGTTCCTCCTCCAGCAAAGTAACCAGTGATTTTCTTGGAAGGGGCGTGCTTCTCTGAGATCTGATTCCTGCCTCTGCCCATCTGGGACCTGATTTCTCAGCATGATCTTTCTTATGATGACCCAGAATTTCGATCACTTCTGCTATGATGTATCCACTGCAGTCCAGCCACTGCCAATGTATTGTATACTATGATGGTTTAGGCATAGGTTCATAACATAGCAATACCCATTGTCAAATAAGAATTTGGATGCAGGATGTCAGCTATGGGAGAAAGAGTGATTTAGCAGTGTCATTGCCAAACATTCAGGTAAGACAGTTTTTAATAACAGCTATTATTTACTGAGTATTATTGAATAACTTATTGACCTAAGTGATGATGACAACAGGCTGTATTCTAAATGAAGCAATATATTATCTTATCTAATCATCAGATAGTACTACAAGTTAGGGATCATAACAATGCTATCCTACTGATTCAGAAACAGAGGTAGAAAGAGGCGAAATAATTTGACTGAGATTCCACAGTCATCTAAGCCTCAAAAGCAGACCATCAAACATTTGAACCAATGCTCTTGAGCATCACCAACTTAGTCAGTTCGACCTGCTGTAATAGCATACCATAGACTGGGTGGCTTACAAGCATCAGCAATGTATTTCTTTCAGTTCTGGGCACTAGAAGTCTGCGATTAGGGTGCCAGCATGGGTGGGTTCTCTGCTGCTGTTTTTTTGTTGTATCTTCACATGGAGGGAAGAGGGTTCAGTGCTTTGCAACCACACTATGCAAATTTAAGGTTGGAGATGGAACTATGGCCTGATGAAAATGAAATTATGACATTTCTATCTTCTTCAAGAAAACCTTCATGGTAACTTTAATACTAGACATTGAAACTCTAGCCTATTGGCCCAGCACCTAAAACTCTCCAAAGATCTAGATGCAAATTTGTCTTACAATCTTTACTCCTGATAGTCCTCAAAACCACACTCAGTATTCAAAGACAAGCAAAATAGTTTCATTTTACCGCTCCTGCTCTACGCTTTCCCACCTCCCAACCTTTGTCTTCACTATTCTCCCTGACTATAATAGTCTTTAAAAAATTAGCATGGCCAATTCTAACCTTTTCTCAATACACAATTTCAAAGTTCCTGTTTCATTTCCTAACTGCTGATCTAAACAAGCAGACGTTATTTTCGAATTCCTATCTTTTTTACTCCTAGAATTTTCTCTTATAATGTTATGTGATAATCCCTTCCTTTTAAAAATTGTTTTAAATTTACATTACACAATGCAGTCATTTTTTGTGGTCCTTTACCGGTGTCTTGCTAACCTCCTTTTTCTCCCCCTTTCCCACCTCAAGTAGACATTAGCATTAATTATCATTTCTATTTTGTGAGCGGGAACTAAGATTTGTATAGGGAGCACATGATCCTAACACCTGAGTTTACATCCAGATATTTCTGAATGTAAAATTTTGTTCTCAATAACCACACTGTACTCTTTATTATTTGTAAACTTAAAAACAATGTCTGCATCTTGCTCATATTTGATCCAAAACATTGCACATGGCAAACATCATGCATTTTTCTTTCTTTTCTTATTTCTTTGAAAATTGATTTAAATTAAATTCTGTCTTAAAATATGGGCTTTCATGAAGCTGCTGTTTACTTGCTCCAAACACAACACAACCTTAAACATTCTTTGCCTTTGTTCATCAGTGATGAGTGTTTGCTTGCTCTTTTAGTTACATTAAACTCTTATTCGTCTCTGCTTCAAACTGGCTTCCCCTGTTCTTGCAGCTGACTTGACAGTTCCTCATTTTAGCCGTTTGACAGCTTGCACGCCCTGCCAGCCGGCATCAATATTTACTAATGGACGCTTTCTCTTACCGAAACTGTTCGCAATAAGAAAGTTAATGAAGAAATTACTTGACCTCAGACGGGCAGCTAGTGGTAACCATAGCTCTTGTCACTGGGCCTCTCTGCTGTCTGTGCCCAAGCAATGGGCAGCGCAAGGAAAAGATGGAGAAGCAGAGACCGTGGAGGAGAGCTCCAAGGAGAGCTGTTGATTCGAAGCGGGAAGGGAACAACCTTTGTAAGTCTGCTTCTATGGCCCCGGCATTTTAAATGCATGATTTTTATTTCATTCTCAAAACAATTCTATGAAATAACTGTGGCTGGTCCTTTTGATTTTATCTTAAATAATAGTAATAAAACACAAAAATCTGAGGGTCAAAGAAGGCAAGTAAATGGCTTAAAGGAAAAGAGACAGATACACAATAAGAAAAACTGTGTATTATACTAGTTTAAGTCTCTAAAATTTTGAATTGTGCAAGAATAAATTTGAATCAAGGCTTCTATCACAAAAGACAGATACACAATAAGAAAAACTGTGTATTATACTAGTTTAAGTCTCTAAAATTTTGAATTCTACAAGAATAAATTTGAATCAAGGCTTCTATCACAAAATTATGTGACCTTGAACAAGTTGCGTGTGTGTGTGTGCAACACACATGCACATGCTTGGCAAATTTTCAATGTTAATTTTCCCATGTGTAAAATGAGAATAATAATAAGATCGACCTTGATAGTTTACTATGAGGATTAAATGAGATAATGGATGTAAAGTTTTTAGCCCAATTTCAGACACAAAACAACTGCTGCATACATGATAAGCATTTTTATTTTTATTCGTATTACAAGTAAATGATGGTTCTAACATTCAAATGTGAGCCTGTTTCCCTCTGAATTCCATGTTATTTTCATGCCTCCATGAACTCTCAATAAGTTAGTAAATAAAAAGAGTAAGAAGAAAGGGGCACAAAGAAAGGCCTGAATAGTTATTTTTTGTTATTGAAACGGACCTCACTGTGTCCATTGGGATACAGAGACTGCCCCTTCTATCCCAGATTTGTATTTTCAAATTTTCAGAACATGTCAAGCCTAGCCAAACTCTATCTCTCTGAGTAGCATAATGGTACCTGACTGCCGTGCTCACGTTGATACCTTTACATTCATATAGCAGTTTTATGGTAAAATTAACTCTTTACCAACACATACAACATATTTATTGTCTTGATAAAGTGGTGGAATGCAACATATTTGAGTGAGAGAAATAAAGCACTTTATCCATACTACTTTGAATTCATGGATTCCTTTATTTATAGTCTCCATATGAAAATCTATTAGTTTTTTCTAAACATAATCCTTTGAAGATGAAAGAATATAAGACACTTAAAAAATATAATCCTAAAAGCCTAGAAACTTGATTCTAGTTGTAACTCAGCTTTGTACCACGTAACCTTGATCAAATTGCTCAGCTTCTCTGTTGGTGTTTACAAAGCTTTAGTAAAGGGGGAAATGAGCTGCTATAAATTTTTATAGGCAACTGTGAGAACATCTATAAAGTGTTTTGTACAGCTCTATTTCATATATTTAATGAATATAATTTTCTCTTTATTTCTGCTTGTTTATAAACATGGCCAGGTTTATTAGTCAAACTTGCTCTTAGTTTGTAAAAGGTGAATGTTGTATGATCAGTATTTAATTACTGAACATGTCGCTGTCATTGATTCCTCGAAAATTTGACAATAGTTACAAATCTGCCCTTCTTACACAAATGCACATGGGCACGCACAGACAAAATAAGACCTGAATTTCAGTGGAAGCGTTCAAATGGGTAACCCACCCATGTGTGGCCTGTGTGACTAAGATTCAGTCTCTCTCCACCTTTTTACTCCAGACACCCACCACAAGCCTAATACGGCAGTTATTCCACAATGTGTGCCAGCCCCTTTATCTGATATCAGCTTTCTAATGAGCTGGTACCTTCCTAGTCTTTGAAAGAGTATGGTTGTTATTTGGCTGAGAAGCTGGAAGAAAGAAAATGAGGTCAGAGTGCCTCAGTGGTGTAAATGAGAGGACACAGCAGAGTAGAAATCCCTCTGCACCATTCTTGCTAATGGCAGAGTCCTGTGATCTCGCTGGTGACACAGTATGCCAGGTTCTTCCTACAGGAAACAAGTATGTGATTCTCAGTCCTCTTACTGGTGATTTCCACTGATCACTCCTCCCCACCCTACAGCCTTGTGCCATGCACTGTCATGGAGCAGAAAGACTCTGAACCTGGACTCCAGCCCTTCCTCTGACTATGTTGAATGTAAAAATCTTTGTCATGACCTCCTAGATGAGATGGTTTCACAAATGAGATGGCATCTGTGGATTGTCAGAGAGGTTGGCATGGAGTTTGTAAAAAAAAAAAAA
>NW_007729225.1:106152-108297 GCF_000696425.1 Galeopterus variegatus | reverse complement strand
AAAAAAAAAAAAATGCTAATTTTCTTCTGAATCTCTTCCTAACAATCCCCCAAGAATAGTTTCCCAATTTCTTGTGTATTGCTTCATGACTCCCATCAGATTCTATGACCCTTATTCTTTTACACACTTGCTTCCCCTGGCTTCTAACTGTGTATTCCCAGCATGATGCAAAAGGTCTAGGGTATAGTTGCTACAAAATAAATGATGAATGAATAAAGCAAGAATGAAAAACTGAATAGATAAATAGATAAAGTGTTGCACATATTCCTGATGCTTACGTTACAGAAAACTCTTTGTGAATGTCCCTTTCTGAGAGAGGCTTACCTTGATGACCTAATGTAACATTTACAGTGGGTTGTAATTATACTTTTGCATTTATTTAATATTTTTTCTCCTATAAAGGACACAAAGGTGGCAATCCTGTCTTTCAGTTGTTGTTATTTAATTGGGAAGGGGGTTCACTTCTGAAACAAATACAGTCCCTGGCTCAAATATTTGTCCTCAATCTCCATGAGCAGAACAAATGAAATTGGTCACCTCTCCCTGCTATCATCTGTCTCTTTTCATTTTGCCTTTCATCTTTTCTTTTATGCTTCTTCTTCCTCTTTCTTGGTTTCCCATATGTATTCACCTCATGTCTTTCTTATTCACTAATTCTTTTATGTAATTTGATATATTTTCTTTCATCTTTCCTGCAAAATAAAATTATTATACTTGATGAAGATGATGATGATATTAACAGTTATCACTTATTTAGGGTGTGCAATTTAACAGACACTGTTCTAAGATTTTTACCATAATTAACTTACTTAATATTCCCCCAAATTCTATGAAGTTGGTGCTACTCTGATCCTTGATTTACAGAAGAGAAAATAGAGGCTTGAAATAACCAGTAAGTGTCAGAGATGGATGCAAACCAGGAAGTCTGACTCCAGAATCAAGATCTCTAACCATTAGTATATACCACCTCCAGAAAGCCTCAATGGCCTGTAGTAATATTTTTTTAGGAATCTTTGGAGAACTTTGGATTTAAAGGTGAAATAAGATCTGATGGTTTTTAAAAAATTTTTTTTGTTACTCTTTCAACAGTTTCTTCAGAAATTCACCTCACATTATCAACCTGAAAATGGATCTGACTGGATTTAAACTCTGAACCACTCTGGCCTCTCCCGCTGTCACAGGCAACCTGGCATCCTCCACAGGTCTTGATCTGGAGAATTATGAGGAATCTTGAACCTGTCAGGATGCTTGATCAGGCCCTCAGCCAGTGGGTAACTGATAACAGCAACATTTCTGTCTCCACTTGATGTCCTGTCTGGGAACAGCCAATTCTCAAAGCTCTGTGCAGGATAGCTGCAACCAAGATCTGCACTTAAAAGCTTATGTTGTGAAGGAAAGTGGGCATGGGGTTGGGCAGAGGGCACTGGCTGGGGGCCAGCATACCTAGTTACAATCTTTCCTCAGTGTCCCCAGTTGTGTGAAATAGGGCAAGTCACTTAACATTTCCAGACCTCCATTTTCCTAACTATTATCTAAAGGGATTTGGCTAGTACATCTTTCAAGGTCCCATTCAGCTATAAAATTTTCTGAAACTCTTTTAAAACAACACACAAAAGAAGAAAAGCAAAATAATAAATTGTAGTTCGTGCAGTTTGACCTCAAGGTGGACAGCTGCAACTCTGAAAGTTAAATCAGAGCCTATATGAAACTATCTTCTCCCATTCTCCAATGGATATTCCTACTGAGTATTAGAATATGAAAAAGAGTAATAATCTATGCAGGGCAGTAAAACAAATGAAAATCAGCTGTGAAGGTGAGTCAGGTGCTGGGAGGTGGTAGAGATCTGTAGGAAGTGAGGATTAAAGCAAGAACAATGAAAAAGAAAAAAATTGGGCCTGATGTGATCTGAGAGATGGAGTTAGAGACTTTACATACAGAGCTGATAGTGAGCGCAGCAGAACTTACCCAAGTCTGAGGCTGATGTATTATTGAATTTGGCTTTTAGGAACAGTCCTCTCAAACTGATCCAAAAAACAGATGGAATTTTTGACCTCATAAAGTAGAAAGCCAGACGTAAGAAGCTCTTCAGGTGCATTTAATTCAGTAGCTCAGGGATTTCTATAAGCAAGTAGCATTCTTCCATCT